>NC_056747.1:873368690-873387414 GCF_019279795.1 Protopterus annectens
TGTTCCTTAGGGTAGCCTTTGATTTTTTCAGAATCCCTCTTGAGACACAGCAACACCGACAATGGAACCACAGATCTCAACACTGGATTGCAAGAGTTCTCACAGACGGGACTCAGGAAATCACGATTGTTGTTACCATGTCCAGTAAATGACCATTCACAAGCTAGGTACCTCAGGGCTCCATGTTGAGATCACTCCTATTTGTCGTATACTTCTGAGACGTAAAGTCTAAGCAAGTTTGCAGATGACTGGATAATTGGGACATATAACAGATTCTCCCATGACACAAACATCTTACAAGCAGGTTTACCACAACTAACTCGTTCCAAAGCCATGTACTATAACTCATTGGCAAGAAGTGCAATATAGTGCTTTTTGGCTAAACTACTACCCAGGCTTGTAGTTTCTTGCTAGTACTGATCAGAGACGCCTTCCCTTTTTGGGATTTTGCTCTATCATGTAGTAGCTTCCTCCTTCTGTTATATAGCTTATTTATGGCCGGGGTCCACCAGACAGGTCTCCTGCCTTTGGAGGAGTGAGTCTTGGTTTTATTTGGGATAGCATGCTCCATGCATTCCTGTAGGTGTCCATAGAATGCTTTTGTAAAGGATTCTGCATTTTGGACCGCAGTTTCCACTGGCCCGGGGCCTTTGAAAGATTCCACCTTGGTTTTGAGAAGTGTGAAGTTTGCTTTTGAGAAGTTCTTCACCGTGGTTTCCTTGGCTGGGGGTGGGGACGGAATATGGATGTCCAGTGAGATTAATTTATGGTCTGATGTTACCAATGAGGGGTATACCTCTGGTGTGAAACATAGAGACCCCATGTTGGTGATGACCAGATCCAATATGTTTTCCCCTCTTGTGGGAGTGGTGACCAGTTGTTCCATAGCATATGAGTTTATAAATTCTAGGAACCATTGGGTGAGGATGTTTGGGCTTGAGTAGTTTTCCCAATCAATGTTTGGGTAGTTGAAGTCACCCAATATAATGGTGTTTGGAGAGACCTTCATATTTTCCAGCATTCTCAGGAAAGCCGAGTGGAGTTCCTGTGTTTGGGAGGGTGGTCTGTAACAGGCTACAAACTGAAAGGCAGTTTTGCCCACTGTTAGTTGTACATGGATGGTCTCCGATGCTTCGTGCAGTGCCACTAACCTGGAGGTGTGGGTATCTTTGATGTATATGGATACTCCCCCTCCTTTTGTGGTTCTGTCCGAGTTTTGTGGCCGAAAAGCATGGTATGAAGTATAACCTGGCAGTGCTGGGGTGCTTTCGGGAGCCTTAAACCAGGTTTCTGTTACTGCACAGATATCGATATTCTCCATACTGAGGAGAGTCTCGAGTGCGTGCATCTTGAGGTTTAGACTTCTGGCGTTGAGCAACATTACCCTTAGTTTTTTCTTTGTGTTTTCTATGGAGGTGGGTTTGTCTTTTGAGCCTTGCCTAAAAAAGGCACTATGGAGGAGGCAAGAGCCTTTGCCAATATTCGAAAACCCAGGGGTGACAGGTGCAAGCCGTCCCTTGTGAAGCAACGTGGCTTGTCGAGCATGTCATCCCAGGCTGACAGATACTGGATCCCCTTTGAATGACACCTATACTTTAGCCAATTGTTAAAATTGATCATTTTGTCTTTATACTGTGGCATCATTCTTGGTGAGGGCAAGATGCTACTCAAGGTCATACCGGCTTGGGCTACATGATCAGAGAGCTCCTCTATGTCTCTTTTCATGTAGTCCAGGGAGGTACGTCTCAGGTCATTCACACCAGCATGGACAATGACTGAGTCATATTTGTACTTGCTTTGGAGTGACCTGAGTGCATGTGTTATGTGGCGGATCCTGGCACCAGACAGGCAGCTTACAGTGACTTTCTCCTTATTCAGTCTGGTATGTGGGACGTCAGTGTGTCTGACAATAGAGTCACCTATTATAAGTGTATCTGGTGTGTTGTTTAGCCTTAAGGGCTGTGACTATGTGGCACACTGACTTTGTGAGTTATGTGTTACGTGGGTATTGTTGCATGGTGGGGGTTGCTTGGATGTCTGCTTTGGAGGTCTCTGCGGCTTAGGCAGATTTTTGTTTAGAGCCTCCGAGTATGTTTTTGTGTGTTTGGTTTGCTGATGCGAGGGGAACTATGTGAGACTGGAGTTGTGGTGTGTGTGGTTACCTTTTCCTCCTGACCGGGAGTGCCAGTACTGGGTTGAGAGAGCTCAGCCTCCAGTTTGGCTATATAGTTGCATCTCTCACATATGTTTGAGCTTGTTGGGAGGAGGACAGGGTGGTCTGTGTACATAAGGCAGTTGTAACATTGCCAAATTCCTATCTATGGTCCCTATCCCTATCTATGGTGTGATCCCAGTTATTCTCTTTAGGGGTAATATTTAAATTATCAACCTTGGGACAGGTAATGCCAATTAATAACCTATTGGGATAGGTTATTTCAAACACAAAAGTGGAAATTAGCTAGATAAAATGGCCAGCAAGAGAAACTATCCTAGTACTTACCTTACCTATGAACCTATAACATTTCTCATGCACATACAAATAATGCATTAAAAAAAATCAACAAAAACTTGGAATCTCTTACTGATCCAAAAACTCTCAAAAAAAAAAACACTTTATTCAGCTGCTTATATTTTTCTAATTTGTGTTTCTTCCCACTATTCTGTTACTTCATCTTGCTTTGCTTTTTTCCTGCTACTTGCTGCCTGTTCTCTAAAGTGTTCAACTGCATATTTTCTGTTGCATTTATTACTGCTTGTTTATAGCCTGTCTAAATTATTCGTAAGTGTTATTCTAAGCTCTTAGTTTTGGTTTAAGCACTTGGGCTTTAGGCCCACCCTTAGCTCTCCCTGGCCTTTCTTCCTCAGATTCTGCCAAATATGGATGGACAATTTCCTACAGTTTCTACTGCCAGTCTGGTTGATATGGGCATCCTGAGACGGTGCGAGCAACTGCCTCACATATACAGGCAACCATCTACTACTACCAGCTAGGAACACAATTTTGTGAGGGGAATGCATTTACCATTAGGAATGTACGATTGACTATCTCCACCTCAAGCCAATATATCTGGCACATGAAAAAGTTCTCAACACAATGCTACTTCAAACACCACCTGCACCTACCACAACACACACACCTACATGTCGCGAGGTCCTCTACATAAACATACCCAAACAAAGGAGACCTCCATGGCAAAATACATCACCGATCTCCAGCCCTTAACACACATACCACACATAGTCCACACACCCATACCTCCCACAACCACTAAGGGTTTACCATAAGCACAACATATTAGTCATAGGAGACTCCGCGATGAGACACACAGCTGTGCCTATCACCAGGCTGGATAACGAGAAAGTCTGCAGTTAGTTGCCAGTCAGGTTATTCTCTTACTAATGTGAATTAGGGTAATACTTAAAGTTATACCTGATTTTGGACTTGTAAAAGGCTCCAATGTGGTGCTAGTTATGCACAAATCATGGGCGCAACTATATATAGTGCATCATTCATACTTACCTCTTCTTCAACATATACTCAAATTCAATATTTGACGCATAAACAATGAAAATTTAAATGATGTCATAGATAATACATGCACTAACCTGTAGCATCATTCAATGAAGCTTGTAAACATGTACCAGAATGTCTCACTACAGCCATGTTGTAGGTGTGCAGCAGACTGTTGTTTCAAGTGAGCCAGCAGAGAAGCGTGCCAGTAATACAGGCAATGGTAGCAAGCCGCAATCACTATCACATACATCACAAGAGGTGAAGTGACAACTCTGATTTCAGCCACTCAACAAAACTAATTATAAACATACTGTCACTGTCCACAAAGGGCACTATAAATATTGTATAAAAATAGCTAATAAGCCACATGAAACTAGAATTCTTTAAAAAGTAGTAATTTAATTTAAAAAGGACTGCTTTTCTTTAGCTTCCCAGCCTTCCCTTATGATTATGAGTTCCACAACGGGCAGAAGCCTATGAACAGCGACACACACTTATTTTATAAAAACAGCATAGCCACCCCCCCAAACAATTAAGCCAAACCTTGTCTCTCCACAGGATGCACCTAGACAATATCTGACTTTACTACTTTGTACTTAATTCATGAATAGATTACACTGGTTAACACATTCAGATAAATTCATACATTAAATGCATGAGACATCTTAAACAGCTCAGCATTTAAACATCTCATTCAGTGAAATGAAAGTCAATACCAGCCAGAAACCAATGCACTTAGCACCTCAACGACTTGATTATGACAATTTTCACCTCTGCTGGCACCCATTTTTTTATCCAGTCTGTTCCAGATCAAAACACTTAACAGAAATTCAAGGATGACTGTAGCAATTTTAGAACAATTAACATGCAAACCAGTTGACTCAGGCTTCTCTTATCACAAACTGAGAATTGTGTGGCTATTTTTATATATTTAATCAATGTTGTAATGAACATAAAATTTAAGAACCAATTTTCAGTAGAAACTGATATCTTCAGCAAATGGTAATAAAGCTATGTATACAGTTGAGAGAGCCCTATTCATAGGCTTGTAACACTTACAAGAAATGTGAAAAAATAATTTCAGTGAAAACAAATAGTTGCCCAAGAGGAGAGTTGAGAAACAGAGGTTGGCAAGAGAAGAAACACATTCAATTTAATGATGTGCTCCCCCTGCAAGAACCAAAACCTATAAATGTATGAGTTGGTTTAAGCTTATAGATACTGGCATCTCAAGATGGCCTGAAACACAAAAGCATTTTGGGTGATATACCTTTTTTGTTGTAGTCATGTAAACGTGTTATAGTTTTGAAATGCACTCACTAGTGCACATACTGTCTAAAATACCATGCATATACATTTTGTCCAAGTCTTTTGAAAAAATATCTCAGCCTTCAGTACAGATAAGACAGGACATACCCTTCTCCACTCCCACATACCGAAAGTCCATGCAGTTCACCGAAGAGTCACCAGGAAAGAAGGCCTAAGCGTGTTATTCCCACTAACTCTGCTTCAATACAAGGATGTGACATGTATCTGATCAGACTTATGCAACAGTTGAAATGTTTCCAAAGGGTGACATGAATGAGACATGTTGGTGAGATAGATGTGTCTCACAGTATCTCCATGCTCTGTAACAGGATGCCCTTGATGCAGAGTCTCTCCAACCTAACACCACTCTAAACATTCAGCTGTGGTACCACCTTTATCTTTAATCCAACCGGTGGATACTTTGTTATAAGAAAAGAGCAGTCCGGGTCTAAACTGTCTGCAAACACAAACAGCTAAAGTTAACTTTCAGTATGTGTCTACCTGTATGAGCGAATATTCATTATCCCCTGGAGAGCACTCTGCTTTGGCTTGTAAGCAGCCCACACACACACACACACACACACACACACACACACACACACACACACACACACACACACACACACACACTCTCTCATCTTATATATTACCAAAATTCCATCATTCCCCCACTCAACCACTACCACTACTGCATACTACTCACACCACCACTCCTGTCTCACCCTCACTCAGCTCCCCTCCCACCAATTCAAGAACCATCCATATGCACCTCACACATATTCTATCAAATAAATTACTCAAACAAAAAGCATCTTTACAACTCAACAGAGTAACCCTACCACCATACCTATTACCCACAAAGCACATATCATAAAATTTCCCTAGTAAACAAACACATTCAAAAACTGGGAAAACTAATAACCTCATGCATATCAAAACTAGCCCTAAGTGTAGACATCAACCCCAACACTGGCCCTACCATCTCCAACAACACTGGTCATAATCATACTAGAAACCACAATTTCTCCCAAATCACAGCCAATAGACAGCCAAGTGACTCCCTTCTACGTGTAAACCTTAGAAGTATATCCAACAAGGTCCATAAACACCATGCCTCCTAATACTTGTACTCGCCACATATAGTCTTCCTGACAGAAACCTGGCTAAAACCTCACATTAACAGTGTGCACATCCTCCTTACTGGTTACTGACATAGACCGCAAAACAAGAAAGGAGGGCTGTAGCTATACTATTTAAACAGCATCTAAACATCCAGATCTTAAATTCATCAGCTCCACAAATAGGCAATGAAGAAATAATATATACCAATCTCAAAATAAATGAAAACAAATCCATCAACATAATTGGCTGCTACTTCCCACCTGGCCAAAACATCACTCCGCTAGAAAAACTCCTCAGCTGGCCTACCCACCATCTCCCACAAGAAACTATAACTTTAGGTGATTTCAATATTGACTGGCAATCCTGTTCTGGCAATCAGCCAACCCATCACTTCAACCTTCATGGCTTCACCCAACTAGTCCAGTCACCAACCAGGATAAATAAAAACTCCAACAAGCACACTAACCTGGACTGGGTATTAGTCAGTAAGAGCCCCCAGTCATATATAACAGGCAGCTTAACAGATACGCCTCAGTGATCCTCCCATAACATTCCTATTCAAAAAATACCTATACCAATCTAAACCTGTCATCTACCTTAATTTACGTCAAAAATAAACTTTAACCCTCACATTCTTCTCATCCCTCAAAAGTGTCAACTGGCATCTTCAGAGTACCTCGGTCTTGATGACAGTGGAATTTTAATACTACCTTCCTGAGCTCTGTAATTACCACACCCACATAATACTTATAGGTAAGATTATGCCATCCACGTTCAAGGAAGATATAGTTCCACTCTTTTTGGCCCTTATTATGGCCATCATGGAGCAATGCCTGTGGCATGTATCTGAGCAGACACTTGCAACCATTGGAATACCCACAAACATTTCTCACCAGGAGAGTTCAGAGCATGAATACTCTGTCCTACACTGATCGCCTAAAGGCTCTGTCACTGTTTTCAGTCCCCTGCAGACTGCTGATAGGGGATCTTTGCCTGACTTACAGGGCTTCATCAGACTCATCCCTGATGGATCTGTTGCAAATGGGCAAAACAGACAGCACCAAAACACTAGATCCAGGAATCAGAACTTCACTTGTGACATAAGCAGGACAAGCTGGAAAGACAGATATGTGTCCCAAGGGATCCTCACGCTATAGAATAGGCTTCTCATCCATGTAAAACTGACCCTTTCCAAATGAAATCTTGACAATTGGATGGGAAATCATAAATTTACACCCCATTCTCACCCGCATATCCATGATGGACAGAGACTGTCAATAAGAAAAGTATTATCCTAATACCCGCCCCACAAATCCTTAGTTAACTCCCTACTAACATGCCCTCCCCCCAGTATGGATGTCCATGACACTCGGGACCCAAATGGTTAGGGGAGAGCAGCTAGGCTTGTATGGGTCCTAGTGGTAACAACCTATGAACCTGAGTTACTTGATAGATACTAAATTGACTCACAATTACAACCCAGAAATTTCAGGTGAGTGGCTATATCTCCAGTTCTGACACCAGTGGAGTACCACAGTGCACTCCCCATGTCTAGTTACAGACAGCAACCCACTAACACTATTATCAGAACTGAGGTACCTAGGGATCTTTTTCTTACCAACAGTGCAGACTACAAGAGCAACATATGTTAAAATAGCAAAGACAGTCAGCAGAGAGGGATAGACTAAGGCAGCCTGAACTGTGTGCAGACCTCCTCAATCTGGATGTTGAAAAATCTCTTAATTGTGGAGCCCCATCAGTTTTGGATTTGTCAAAAGAAAGCCCTTTAATGTTTCCTCAACAAATAAAATCTCTGGTTTCAGTACCACCAGATATTCTGATAGAGTAAAAAATCTGTTCCTCTATAAAGCATCCTACAAATCCCTGACAGGGTCATGTCCACTACAGTTCTCATGCTATGAATGATGTGAACCTGCACTATCACATCAACGGTTCCAGATGGCATGACAAGTACCTTACCCAGTGCATTCCACATTTGTAAAATAGAATGACTTTACATATCAAGCAAACAGTATTTACCTTGCAACCTTTAAAACCAATGTGGATAATCGAAAGTTTGCTTGTTTGTTTGTTTAATTTAACTGTGGAGGCTGCCCACTAAAGTGTGCTAGCCTGTGTAACTAATTTATCACTGTTTCTGCATTTTCTGTGTGTTTCTACCAAAAAAACAAAAAAATAATCCTTGTTTTCCCGCCTTCCTCGACTAGTTTAGACCAGTTTACAGGCATTGCTGTATTCTGGGCTGTGGTGTAGTCCCTGTGTTGTCCATTACCTTACTTGGATAGAAGGAAGTTTCTTTGCTCACCAGTGGGAGTGGGGAGCCTTGAGCAGCCTACCTGTCCTTGGGGGAAGTGACCTCAGCACAAGAAGCTGTACTAATTGGTTGTTTGGGACCATTTCTAGCTCTTCTGTAGTTCACTGTTTAAAATCCGGGCGTTTTTTTCTGGCTATACTGACAAGCTCCACGTGGGTTTACAGAGTGGTCCTAGCAGCAGGGAACTCAGAAAAGCGACTACCTTCTGGATTTAAGTATCTTTGCTTTTTTTTCCACTTGAAATAGCTTCTGTAGCTTACCTTGAACTAGCCTGAACTGTTTTTTAACTGATTGCTGCATTATTTTAAAATCTGCACTTAAAGTTACATAGGTTCATAGGTTCATAGGTTCATACTAGGCTATCTGCCCGAGGGCATTTACAAGCCTAGCCCATCGTTTTGTGGCTTACGCCACCCCTTTAGTATGGGGAACTATACCCATTATTTTGCTGTGCCTCTGTCGAGCAGTGACACTGAGGTAATCCCTGGGGTAATATCTGCGATCTCCCATCCATTGGTCAAGATTTCTCTTGAACAAGGCCAGTGAGGTGCTCTGCCTCACATGTACCGGGATTTTGTTCCACAGCATAGGGAGTCTTTGGGTGATGAATCTATCCCTCCAGCACGTCCTATTAATAGCCGTGTCGAGGTTTAAGTCTCCCCTTGTGGCTCTGATGGAACTAGAGATATTGAGGTGAAGCATAGTCATCAAAACTGGGTTTGACATGGCCTTGTATGTTAGGCAAAGGACACCTCTGAGCGGTAAGCGACTGAATAGAGCTGGAGTTCTTTCAGTCGGGCAGTATAGGACAGATTTTGAGACCCTTTATCCTTTTGGTGAGGAACTTTTGTGGCCTCTCCAGCTGCTGCAAGTGTCGGGTCAGATACATCCCGAATGGGGCATTGTACTCAATCATTGGTCTGATGAGTGATGAGTAAAGGTAGACTATGACCTCCCTTGATCTAGATGAGAATCCCTTCATGATAAGGTGGGCAATGTAGAAGGTCTTCCTAACTACTTTAGCTACATGGGTGTCGAATGACAGACTACTATCAACCTGGGTCCCCAAGTCCCTGATAACTTCTTCTGTACTCAGTGGATTGCCACCTATTTGGTAGCTAGGGGTAACCTTGTTTTTCCCAAAGGGTATGACTATGCATTTTTTGGCATTTAACTTCAGGCTGTGGTTCTGGCACCAGTTATCCGTTTCTGTGAGACCCTTCTGAAGGATATCTGTGTCAGATGTGTTTACTATGGCGCCCAGTTTGCAGTCATCTGCAAACTTTGTCAGCCATAACCTCCTGTGTTTGCTTGTACTACGGAAAAGTAGATGCCAAACAAGAGTGGGCCCAGGACTGAGCCCTGTGGGACACCACTTGTGACAGGCTTTGAGTCTGACATGGCGCCAGCAATTCTGACCCTGTGGGTTCTGTCACTCAGCCAGTTTGCAACCCATCTTGTGATGTATGGGTTAACATTTAAGCTGATGAGTTTTTCAATGATACCCGGGGGTATTGTATGCGAAGGCCTCAGCTAGATCGAGGTAGGCTGTATGGACTGCCTTTCCTCATCAATGGCTTTGGTGACTGTTTGAAGTCAACCAAGTTTAAAAGGCATGATCTGCCTTTGACAAAGCCAAACTGGGTTGGATCCAAAGTCTGCAAATTCCTATGTCTTTATTTATGAGGTCCATTATGATCCTCTCCATGGCTTTGCAGATAAGGCTTGTCAAGCTAATGGGCCGGTAATTTCCAGGGTCGGTGGAGGCACCGCCTTTGTGAAGTGGGACCACAGTTGCAGTGCGCCACTCCCTGGGTACGTATCCAGAGGTAAGACTTTGATTAAACAGCTGTCCTAGCTGTGGGTTTAATTCCTCATTGAGTTCGTGGAGCACACAGCCGGGGACACCATCAGGTCCCATGGATGCTGTGTTTTTTGCTTTGGAGAGAGCAGTTCTCACTTGGGCGCTGGAGATGTTTGGGGGGCTGCAATCGTTTGGTATAGATAGCTCTCCTTTTGGGGGGGAGAAGTTTGCACTGAACCTGTCAGCCAGTATGTTGGCAATGTCTGTAGGATCAGTAATCTTCACATCATTTTGAACTAGTTCTGAGCATATCTGGGAGTTTCCTCCTAGGTTTCTAACATAGCTAAAGAAGGCCTTATGATTGTCTTTTGAGTCTTTAGCTATTTTTGTCGAAATTTGCTTTGGATGATTTTATGAGAGCTCTTAGTTTTTTACTTATAGTGATCAAGGGTGTCTTACCTTTTAAGGATTTTGCTCTATCTTGTAGTAGCTTCCTCCTTTTATTGTAGAGTTTGTTTATGGCTGGGGTCCACCAGACTGGACGCTTGCCTTTGGTACTAAGAGTCTTTGTTTTGTTTGGGATTGCCTTATCCATGCAGTCCTGCAGGTGCTGGTAGAAGGTGTTTGTAAGTGATTCAGTGGCTTGAGTACTGTTTTCCGCCGGCTCGGGGGCCTTAAAGGAGACCACACTAGTCTTTAGAAGTGTGAAGTCGGCTTTTGAGAAGTTCTTTACTGTGGTCTTTTTTATTTCAGGTGGGGTGGGATGAGGACCTCCAGATTAGTTTGTGATCTGATCTCACCAGTGAGGGTATACTTGGTGTTGAACATTGTGCTCCCATGTTCGTGATGATGAGATCAAGTATGTTATCTCCTCTTGTCGGATGGTGACTAGTTGTTCCATGGCATTTGAGTTTATGAATTCCAGGAACTTTTGGGCTAGGGTGTTTGGGCTTGAGTAGTGTTCCCAGTCTATATTTGAAGTCACCTAGTATGATGGTGTTTGGTGATACATTTATCCCTCTAGTGTTTTCAGGAAGGCCATGTGAGGTTCCTGAGTTTGTGAGGGTGGCCTGTAACATGCTACAATTTGCAGAGCAGTCTTGCCTATGGTTAATTGCACCTGGATGGTCTCCATGCATGCGTTGCCACCAGTCTTGAGGTGTGGGTGTCCTTGATGAATATGGATACCCCTCCTTTCTTGGTATTGTCCGGATTTTGGGGCGCATGATATGAGGTAAAACCTGATAGCTGGGGTGCTCTCAGGAGCCTTGAACCAGGTTTCTCTCACAGCACAGACATCGATGTTCTCCATACTGAGAAGGGCCTTTTTAGTCGAATTTGATCGAAAGTTTGCTTGTTTGTTTAATTTAACTGGAGGCTGCCCACTAAAGTGTGCTAGCCTGTGTAACTAATTTATCACTGTTTCTGCATTTTCTGTGTGTTTCTAACAAAAAAACAAAAAAAATAATCCTTGTTTTCCCGTCAAAGGGAGATCTGGGGCAGTGCATTCAAGATGGAGAGCATTCAATGTTCTACATCAGAACAAAACTGAGTAATGCAGTGAGGAAATATTCTGCTATCGAGACAGTGCCAAGCTATAAAGTGGGCTTTCTATGCCTAGAAATGCTGACTGGTTGTCCGGGGCCTCCAATCTATCAGGATTCCAAGAAAACAGGTTCTGTGCTGAGAGAGAATAATTATTACATGGAAAATCTTTGTGTGCCATTAATGTGCACTCATAATGCAAATTTCAGGGTGGTATGTGGAAATATTCTCATAGCAATTGAATAAGTCACACTATCTTAATTTCCAATCATTATGGTATACAATGGAGTAACCTGGACTATGAAATTTAATGAGTTAGGGAGTAAGTTCTTCATAGAGAGGGTCATTTTTGAATCTGGAAGTGATCACTGAAACTGCTAGCAATTGTCAACATCCTTCGAGAAAGTCTTGTGCAGACTAAATGACTGGTGGCAAAGTCATGGTCTTAAACTTAATACAAATAAATGCATCACCACCACCTTCGGCAAGGGTGATGTTCCTGCAAACTACCACATCAATAACAATACAGTAAGCAGTCAGTGGTGAGAGATCTGGGCACAAAGGTTTGACATCAACCTCAACTTCGATCGCCATGTCTCCACAATGGTAAGAAAGGCATTTTATATTGCTCATCTCATAAGTAAGGGCATTGCCTCCAAGAAAAAGAGATGTTATATCCCCCTTGTACTCTTCCCTCATCAGGCCAATAATAAGAGTACAATGCTCCCTTGGGTATGTTCCTTTCCAAACATCTGCAGCAATTGGAGCAACCAAAACCGCTCCTTACAAAGAAAATTTAGAGTCTTCAAGATCTGTCTTATGCAGACAGACAGAAATAATTCCCACTTTACTGTATTGTGCAGACTGCTCAGAGGCAACCTGTGCCTTGCATATAGAGCAATGTCTGACCCAGGTTTAATGGAAATGCTGCACATTTGCTAGTGAAATGACACACTGGTCACTCACTCAAAGGATCTTAACCTGGTATGCAACATCAGCATAACTTGCTGGAGAGACAGCTAGGTCTCACAGAGGTTGCCCCACCTTTGGAACAAGCCTCCTATTCATGTTAAAGCACCTCATTGGTCCTATTTAAGCTTAATTTAGACAACTGGATTGGTAACTGGAAATTCACCGGGGTTCCACCCGTGTCCCTCTTTGACAGGGGCAACAGATGCTGATTTTAGTGTCCACTTGAACCAGACACCCTTGGGAACACATGTTTAATTGGGCTAGATCGGGCCCTGGGGCTATTAGCCTAGTAAACACCTGTGATCATATGTAAAAATGCTTACCAGACTAAGATAACATTGCTGTAACAAAGACATGGCATTGTAGAAAGTGATAAGGAGTATATAAATAAACAGTTATGTTCAATATCTGCATAGCATTACTGACATTTTAATTTCTACATAAGACTGAATTTTGTTGGTTTGACTCTGTGTTGTGACAGTGTGTGGAATCACATGAGCTGTCACTGGTTCGACTCAATGATGTGCTGTGACTGTGTGGAATCACATGGGCTGTCACTCCAATTTTTCCATAATTTATGTTTGGCTAATGAGACATGAGTATGACTTGTGGTTTAGACTTCTGGCATTGAGTAGCATTACCCTCAGTTTTTTGTTACTTGTGCTATTTACAGAGGTGGGTTTGTCTTTTGAGCCTTGCCTAAAAAAGGCAGTATGCGGGTGGCAAGAGTCTTGGCCAGTATTCGAAAGCCTCATAGCAAGCACTTATAAACCCTAGCACTAGACCCTCCTGTACAGAAGGACAAGGCTCTCTATTCGACCTTACCAGCCATCCAGTAAAACAGTTCACTGTACCTATCCAGACATGTCCAAAGGGCAGTTTCAGGTGTACTCTCCAGTCCAATAGGTGAATGTGGGCATTTTGAGTAAATGTTACAACTGCCTCATTTACACAGACAACCCTCCACCAAACACTAATACATGCAAGAAATGCAATTATACAGTCAAACTGGAGGTTAAGCTCTCTCAACCCAAGACTGGATCAGTCAAGAGAAGAAGGGAAATACTTGCTGCACACCACCAGTCTCACATAGACCCATTAAACTGGCAAAAAAACACAGAAATACATGAAGACATACTCGGAACCTCTAAATAAAAATCTGCAAAAGCAACAGACCCCTCCAAAGCAAACATCCAAGCAACCTCCACCACCCAACACAAATCATGAAGCACATAATGCAATCACAGCCTTAAGGCAAAATAACATACCCAACATACTAGTAATAGGTGACTCTATAGTCAGGCACACTGACATCCCACTCACATTCTGGGTCTAGCATCTATATCTGTAACAAACAGAGACAGCCTGTAAATCTTACCTTAGCTTACATATAACAAGCTTGTGGGGTGCAAGTAGGATACTTGACCAGGCTTGTAAATACCGTACTGGTCATTAAACTAGTATATAACTATGAACTGATGTGAATGGGTAAATTAAGTCTGGATACAGGTTAGCACAACTCTCAACCTCGTCTCTACAATTACCAGGGACAAAACCAGAAAAAATCAAGGACAGTTTTTAAAACCTTGGAAGTAAATTGGGACATCCCCAAAAAATCAGAGGCAGTTGAGAGGTCTCTCTGACACAGTCATGCATGCCAGGCAAATGTAACAAGAGCATTTAATTTGTTCACATAGGTTAACTACCAGTCATTCTCTGCTGCTTTCATTACCACTACAATCAAATGCAAGGCAGTTATTTAAAACAGCGTGTATCTGATTTATATTCCTCAACTGAACAAAAAAAAAATGCAGCTGTAATGTTTAGCTTCTAGCTATATCCAAGTATAACTGACTGCAGAGATATAACACTTACTTACAAAGCACAAATCACAGAGAAACCTCCACAAACATAGCTTTGTAAAGAAGTACATTTAACGTTTGTATGGCAGCTAGTCTCATACAATATATCATTACCCGAGTTGCAAAGGCTTGGAACGAAATTCTGAATATAGACATAAAATCCTAACTATAATAATGTATTAGCAAGCCCTGCACTGATGAGCGATGTCATTACAAATGAAGTTGCAGCAAACAGAAGCATAAGTGGCTCAACTAGTGCCCGAAACACATAGGATGAACAAGCACCCTACCCCCTCAGCAAGAGCAAAAAAAAAAAAAAAAAAAACACACTTCCCTGTAATAAGCTGATCTTGGCAGGCATTTTAGACTTCCATTACACAGAAAAATAAAAAATGCACACCCGTCTCTTACACACACAGACACAATCTCTTCTCCATTCACATACACATACACACAGACATTCTGCTTTCATGCATCGCTGACTCTGTCTCATACACTCAGACAGTCTCATCTACACAAACGCACAATCTGCCTCCATGCATGCACCGTTCATTCTCTTATGCATCGCTAGCTCCCTCTCATACACGTCTCTCTACACAGACAGTCTCTTCTGCATTCACATACATTCTGCTTTCACACACACACACACTTTCCAGTCAACCAGACCGCTAACTCTCGCTCTCAACTCAACTACATTCACAAACACACACATATTCTACTTTTATGCATGCACCGATCATTCTCTCCTGCATTGCTCACTCTTACCCACACACATGCATAGTCTCATTTGCAGTCACACACACTTCTGCTTTCTGCAAACAGTCGCATCAGAGGGAAATTCAAGACCCACATGCCAACCGTAATTACTACTACCATCAGTTAATAAACAGGATTGCAGTTTTTCATTCCTACCAGAGCGTATTTCATCAAAACTTTTCCGGTGCCCTGATATCATCATGACAAGAATAGCTTTGAGTACCTACCTTTACCCGGATATACATTTACGCTATTGGGACTCACTTACCAGTTATTAAAACAAATGCGATTTGATACTTATTTATAGATCCCATATCACCTCAGTTTTAAAAATCCAATAAAACACCGCTTAAAGTTTTCTGTTAGTCAATAAAAATGTTATAAATTAAGCATAAGTCCATATCCTGGAAACAACCTTTGTAAATGCTTTGTTGTCCATGCCTGCTGCAGCTGCTCCTACTACTGACGACCGCTCGGTTTCGTTCAATATTTTTTGCAACAACAGCATGAGACCGGGATGGCCCACCTAAAAGCTGATTTCAACGCAATTCCAACTGGTCCCGGGGAATGCAAATAATGAGATTTCATGCAATCAAAATGGTAAACACACGCAAACGCATGCATGCATACACACACCGAAGCAGGGCAAACTTCTGAACTGTAAAAATTGCCATGGAATCTCATGGTTTAAGTCTTATATTTTAGGTTTTCTGGCAAATTAGAGTTTAAAGCCTCAATTAATACGCCTCTGACAAGATATCTGGCTGTAAGAAGTTGACCAGTATGTACACGATGATTGTAAAAAAAAAAAACGCTACAACAGAACACAACCAAGAAACGCTATAATTACACCAAGGCAGTATAAGGGGAGGCACAGATCTGTATGCTGTAAAACTTTATCAAGTTTTAGAATGTTTTTGCAACTTACCGAAGCATTGCTTTCAAGCACTTTGGCTGCATCTTTAGTGGAGGAATTGCTCCGATAATATTTTCCGTCCTGAAGGAAACAGTGGTAGTAAGACAGTTCCACAACAACGTAGCAGTGATTTATAGCAGCTGTTAACTGCGCTACCCTTGAAAATGTCTATGTCACAGCGTGGGCGGATCATTAGGAGAGGGAACTACTGATTAGCCTGTGTCGAAGGTACGTCACAAAGGTGGAGACAAACTCCTGAAAGGATGCGATACAAAAGAATGGGGATGGGGCTCCTGCCCTCACTAAGGAATGGGAGAAATGTAAAACTGAGAAACTTTTTAGAGGATTTGTGCAACAGCAGGAGGCTAGGCTGATTGTATAAGGATAAAGGAAAACTTGCGTTTGAGTTAACATGCATGTGTTGAGTTTTCCTTTAAACACTTTTCAGTTTAATTTTTGGAAGTAAGTTTCAGAAAATTCTTGATTATTTTAGTGTGTTTTATTACTAGTGACTTTTGATTTAACTGTAAATATGTCTACATTATTATGTTAACTTATTTTTGCGTACCCATTCTGAGGAATAGCTGTCTAGTGAGATGCTGTTTCGGTAACTTCCTGACATTCTACTCATCTCCACATTTTTTAAATTACAACAAAACAGTAATTTTAAACCTGACTCCATGAAACTGGCACAGTAAAATAAAGTACTGAAAACTCACTGTATTCTACAGTCCATGCAGTGAAACATTTTTTTTTTGGGGGGGGGCTACTGAATATTTTAGGAAATTAAGTATCACTTGCATTACACACATAACTAATGCATTTTTTAACTTAATGTGATATTCTCAAATTCAACAGCAAACAATTAAGTCTTTATTCCTTGCCCTGCATCAGTAATTTTTCTTTGAGACACTCCTGTCTGTGCATATTTTTACTTCTAATGTTAAACTGCTCATCTTTTGAATTGTTAATGTGCAACAGACACACTACTCAGCCAAACAGAGTCCTGTGTATTTTCACATTACAACTTATTCTACTGTCTCTCCAAAAACTAAGAAAGAAAAGTGTGCAGTTTGCATTAAACACGACTTTGGAAGGTTACAACCTTCAGTAATCTGAGGATTGTAGCATGAGTACGGAATATCAAATTTTCCTTCATAATTTTCCTGTCTACCTGTGTACAAGTCACTGTACTAGGTTGTGCTGTGTGGCCTTTTGGAATATTGCACATCTTACTCAAAGTTCTCCTGAATACTGCAGCCAGAGATCCAAAAGCATACTTCATAGCAGTGTGAGCTTTGTGAAATTTTATGTAGACCCTACAAAATTACTTTTGGATATCAAAAAATGTTATCATATTACACATACTCCTTCACGCACCCATGCCAATGAAAAATAGCTGCATGACTGCTGAATCATACACCAATGCACTCTATGAACATATACATAAATGCATGGAACTAGCCATACCCAACAGAACCAAGAGACTCTCCTCCAAAAAAAGGAAGCCAATCTGGTGGCCCCCTCCCATTAATAAACTCTACAACAGAAGAAAGACCTTTCAAGTCCCAAGACTGGAAAAATTCCCTTAATAGCCTCAACAAAAAGTTGAGATCCCTCAACAAATCCTCTAAAGCCAGCTATGAAGGTAGAATTGCAGCAGACACTAAAAACAATCACAAAGTCTTCTACAGTTATATCAGGAACCTCCACAGCAACACCCAGATTTCCTCTGAGTTACTGCACAATGGTACCTACTATACTGAGCCAACAGATATTGCCAACATACTGGCTGACAGATTCAGAGCCAACCTTACCCCTCTCTCCCCCCTAAAGGACTAATCACAATACTGGAAGAATGCCAGGCACCCAGCATTACTGCAGTACAGGTTAAATCTGCATTGTCCAAGGCCAGGAATACAGCTTCCATGGGGCCCAATAATATCCCTGGCTGTGTTCTACATGAACTACAAAGCGAACTGGTACCACATCTGTGTGCCCAGTTCAGTCACAGCCTCACCTCAGGCTTTGTCCCTACCGAATGCGCACTGCTACAGTCAACCCTGTTCATAAAGGGGAGCGACTACAGACCCTGGGAATTATCGACCCATCAGCTTGACAAATCTGTCTTAGAGAACAGTCAGCTGTCAAGGGGAGGATTGTTGAAGTTTACCAGAAAAGTTCCTGATGACTACCTAAATGACAGTCCCTCTCTGCTGCTGTTACCTAGGAAAAAGGAATGAGTGAACAGTTGATCAGTGGTGGTGATGGATGAGGGGTGGCAGTCAGCAGGGGAGCAACAAAAATAAAAAGAGAAACAAAATTTAATCTGAAAGTATCCCTGTCATTTTTTTCTTTGAAAAATGCAATATGATATTTGCAAAGTAAAATTCCAGGAAATTCATACCAAGCTGTCTGTGATAAACAATAACAAATAAAACTAACTTGTGGTAATACTTGTCTGATACTATAGAGACAAGTAAGTAAGCACTGTGACAAAGAAACAAGGCACCACAAGGCATTCTATAGTTATGTCAAGATCTAAATGCAATCTCAGACTGCTCTGAGCTACAACAGAATGGCATAAATA
>NC_056747.1:873387914-873500414 GCF_019279795.1 Protopterus annectens
ATGTGGGCACTTGTGCCTGGAGAGTACTGCAAGGCTCCACCGGATGTATCCAAGCACCGGAACCGTGATTTCAACATCCCGAACACACGCCTATGATTATTCTCGCTTGTGCGTGTGCCTCATTATGGCGTTCTTGCATGGGAGTGTGTGCATTTCTGATGGGTGTCATCAACCACGGCTCCAGTGCGTAGCCAGCATCCCCTACAAGGTGACCTTGTGTGATGTCCCCTGGCGAATACCTGATACAGCTGTGAGGCATGCCAGATATGGGAGTCGTGGTAGCTTCCAGGGCTGCCAGCACACACATCCATAATAATGCCCTGCGCATTGCACACGACCTGGCAATTGATGGAGGGGTATCCCTTGCGGTTTATGTAGCGTCTACCCTGCTCCCGGTGGTGACTTAATTTCTATGTGCGCACAGTCTATCGCACCCAGGACCTACGGGTATTGTGCCACACGGCAGCGCGCATATTGCTAGCCAACTCCTCCTGAGATGTGGGGAAATTTATGTGCTCATGGGCATGTGGTAACATGGCATCCAGGAACTGGTGTAGTACCCTGGATGCTGATGCCTGTGAGATGCCCATTATGTCCCCGGTGGGCCTTTGAAAGGTACCTGTAGCCAGTATTCGCAAGCTCACACATACCTTTGTGTCCACTGGGATGGGCTCCCCTCTGTTGTCTCTTGTTCTCAGGCGGCCGGCACAGCTCCACTATTTGCTGTAACGTGTCCCTGTCCACCCTGTAGCGCTCTACTATCTCCAGGTCTCGCAGCCCCTGGTAGGTCACCCTTGGTCTGAACACTCTCCTTCTCCTGTGAGGCCTACGGTAGTTGTCGGCACCACCCTCCGCAACTCCGTCTGTCTCTGCCACATACCTATGCATCACGGCCACGGCGGCACCCAGCATATACATATTAAAAGTTCCCCGTCTGTTTACACCCTACGGTGCGGCGTTTGGGAAATCGCGCTGTGTGTTGTGTGCATTCACATTTAATACTGTTGTGCTGTATACCCGGTGATGTCATTGGGTGTGTCTGTGCGGCCGTATCCACATATTATTTCCGTGGTTTTACGGTTGCAACTGCAACGGTACTGCCTGTAGTGTTACATTACAGTTGCCTGCATTGCCTTCGCCTGGCATCTTACATTACTGCATCCTGCAGGCACATGGCATATGATGCATTTTATCTGCAGCCGCAGTTATGCTACCTCTGTACTTGGCTGTGCTATTTTGGTTCTTTGCTCTTTGCATTTCTACTACATCCCCTACTATCTTTGCACTCATATGCCTCCCCTTTCCCGTTATGCAGGAGTCTGCATGCAGAGTTATCAGCTGCCGGCGTTTGCCCTTCCTGCATTGATTGGTGTTAATTGCTCATTACGGATCCATTTACACTGCTTCCGCATTTCCTCGTATTCTCCGCATTACCTTCCTATATCCGTGGTTGTTGACGGTGAGGCCGTCACATGACTGGTTTAGAGGACGTAGTCATACTCGTGCACATGCATTTGTACGCCGCATTCTGTACTCTCAGCGCATCTATTTCCTAACACGCCAGTCCTGATGCTGTGATGTGCATTGTACAGCCCAGATTTGCTGACCTCCAATATCCTTCCTCCTACAGTGGCACACCCCTCTGTGGTTGACATGTATCTCGTGTAGGCCACTCCTCGGTGTAGTACCGCTACCGTTTGCTCCATCCTTACGCCGCGCCGTTTTGCGATTCACTATTATCTGCCTCATTTGCACGGAATTGCCCACTAATACCTGGTTACGGCAGCGGACACCGCCACCACTCCTTGACAACCATTGCGCTGGGGTTGCAGCTTTACATACATACTATGGTGTGTGGTGGCTGTGCAGCTGATTTGTGTTCTACTGCTCTTTTAGGACATTGTCATATTATTTCATTGCTTTGCAACTTCTGTGCACATATTCGGGGTCTGCTGTTCTTTCTACATACGTGCCATTTATGTCATTTTTTACATTTTGTGCATATTTTCTTTGGACATTCTCGGTGCCTTTCCACATTGGCATATTGCACCTATATGATACCTGACTTTGACAGCCTTCCGTTACTCCTCCGGTATGTTTGGGTAAATGTAAACCGTTTTTTTGGTTTACATTGCCGCGTCTTACGCTACGCCTGTGCCACTTCGTGGATCGCTATTTGCCCTCATTTGCATGGTGCAATACCGCACACAGTGTGTTTTGCATACCTACGCCGGGGGCGGAGACGGTCCGGCGCACGCCGGTAGTGCACGTGGAATTCATTCATACCTGAATCGCTAAGCAGCCATATTTGGCGTTATAACGCCGACGCTATGCTGGCGCCTGGCGCAAGGTTCATGAATCCCGGGGTCTGTCTTTATGAAAAACCAAATAGGGCTTTTTGATACATAATGCCTGCAGTTCCAAAACTCTTCTGGCAGAGGTAATGGCTACCAGGAGCAAAGATTTCCAAGACAAAAACTTTAGGTCACACTTAGCCACAGGCTCAAAGGGCTTTTGAGTCAAAGACTGAAGGACTAAAGTGAGGTTCCATGGTTGTACGGGCTGTCTGAGAGGAGGCCTGAGATGAGAGGTCCCTTTGAGGAAAGCCTTGCAGAGGCATAATGAAATAAGAGGGGTGCCATCTATACAATTGTGTAAGTTGGAAATTGACACTAGATGTACACATACTGTAGAGGCAGAGGCTCTGTTATCAAAAAACTTAGCCAAGTATTGAAGCACTGCAGTGATTGGAGCTGAATACAGGTCTGGCATGTTATCCTTGGACCAAATGAAAAACCTTTTCCATTTATTCGGATATAGTCTTCTGGTGGATGGTTTGTGAGAGGCCAGAATAATGTCTCAAACAGGTGAGGAGAGATTAGCCTGCCTGGTGAAACCAACCATCTGTCAGCTTGAGAGTAGACAGGTTCGGGTGACTCACCCCTTGGGGGTGAGTGATCAGATCTGGTAGAGGGCCCAGAATCCACGGTGGGAATACTAGGTGAGGCTGAAGAAAGGGGAACCAAACTTGTCGAGGCCAGAATGGGGCTATTAGGATCACCTTGCATCTCAACCAAAGAGCTTTCTTTAGAAATTGTGGGATCAGACGAATGGGAGGATAGACGTAGAGAAGTCCCATGGGCCAATCATGGATCAGAGTGTCTCTCGGGGACTCTCCCTCTGAGGGGAAGTAGGGCGAAGTAGCTGCTGCACTTGGTGTTTGATGGGGAGGCAAAAAGATCACAGCAAGGGTGGCCCCAGTGGCTGAAGATTACAGATGCCTCCTCAGGGTTGAGGAACCACTCGTGGGGCATGAGGATGCATCTGCTTAGTTTGTCTGGAATCACATTGGTGCACCCCAGGATATGCATTGCTATCAGAAAGTGGTTGGAAGCTATTACCTACTGCCAAATCCTCATAGTTTCTCGACATAGGGGGTAGGACTTGGTTCCTCCTTGGTTGTTGATGTACCAGACCACTGACATGTTGTCTGATTGAATTGCAATTGTCCCGGAGGGGAGAGCTGAATGAAATGTCTGCAACGCTAACAGCATGGCTTTCAGTTACAGAACACTGATATGCAGGTGGGCCTCTGAGGTGGACCATGTGCCTTGAACAGTCTTTCCCTGAAAATGGCCCCCCTCACTCAATCAGGGAAGCATCTGTGGTCACAATGGCTGTAAGCTGGGAGGGTTGAAAAGGGCAGCTCCAAAGATCTACATCTGGCCTCATCCACCAAAGCAGTCCCTGCTTGCAGGAGTTGGTTATTCGAATCTTGTAATCCAGGGGATGACAGTTTGGGAACCATTGACACAGAAGGAGCCATTGCAGAATTCGCATATGTAGCTTTGCTAGAGGCACTATTGGAATTGACGCAGCCATAGAACCTAGGTCTTGGAGAACTTGTCTTGCAGGGACTGATGTTTGAGAAAGACTCACTTGAATTTGAAGCCTCAGTCGATGATCTCTGTGAAGAGGGAGTGATACCAGACAGGAATGAGTACTGAACACTGCTCCAATGAACTCTATTCGTTGTGTTAGGATAAGACTTGATTTCTCCCAATGTATCGTTATTCCCAACAATTTTGCCAGGGAGAGAGTATGTTGTAGCGCAGTTACCAGAAGATGCTTGGTGGGGGTGGCAAGAAACCAGTCATCTAGATATGGAAACACCTGGAATCCTTTTAGTCTCAAGTGAGCTGTTACCACTGCCATGCATTTCGTGAACACTCTGGGGGCTGTAGAGGGACAGAACGGCAGGGCATGGAATTGGTAATGACTGGCTCCTAGCCAGAAGCAAAGCAGACTCCTGGAGCATTTGTCCATCTTGATGTGGTAATACGCATCCCAGAGATCTATAGAGCACATCCAATCACCTTCTCTTAAAAAGGGAAGGATGGACTGAACCATGGCCATCCAGAATTTGGTTTGGGTGACAGACTTGTTTAAGCTTGGCCCAGAAATGGGTCTACTGAGGGCGAGTATCAGGTCCATGGTGCAAGGTCTGCTGGCACCAAAGTCTCTAGTTTCGAGACCGGAAACAAAGGGGTCAGATCCAGTGAGGTCAGTACATCGCTTAGTACAACGCTTAGTGCCGAAGTGGCACTCGGAGCTGAAATGGTCAGTTCCAAAATGGAAACTTAAGTCGAAGTTGAAGGTGCACCCTGAGCTGAAGTAGCTACAGGTGCCAAAGTCAAATAGGAGTAGTAAGATCTATGATCGGTGTTGGAGGCAGGGCGTGAGCCAAAACAGGCATCGGTATTGAAGGCTTTGAGACAGTCGAAGCTAAGGAAGGTGGAGCCGAAGAGGCAGATTTTTGCTCCAACAATAACTTGGGGATCTTAGATTTCCCAGGTTTGCTCTGCTCACCCAATGGTGAAAAATGAACAGAATGGGATCGCTTTTTGTCCTTAGAAGGAGGGGTTGAGACCTCCATCACAGAAATGGCCTCTGAGAAGGGAGACTTGAGTAACCCCTTCAGAATGAGTTTATTTTTGCGCTCATTAAGAGTGCGTTGGCTGAAACTTTGACAAGTATCAATATGGAGGCTGCACCGAAAGGTATGCCACACTCCCAAACAGTATACACAGTCATCATGCAAGTCACTGTTAGGTAACTTGCCTTTACAAGAAGTACAATGCTTAAAGCCAGAGGTACCCTTCTTATCCAACATTTTAATAGAAAAGGACACCACAACTAACTGTACAATCCAACAATAATGAAGTCACTCAGTTCAAAAATCACAAGTAAATCAAAAGAAAAACACCAATATTACAACACACAGTATGAAGAGAAGAAAGGGAAACACGTGAATAAAGAAAAAAGCAAAAGAAAACAATACCAGCTATGGTATTGAAGAAATACCACAAGGGTAAGGGAAAAGGCTGTACCAACAATGGTACTTAAAGTTTACCAACAGTAACAACGGGGTGAGTGGAAAATATACATTTAGACTGAAGAGAAGACACTAGTAATATCAACGGTTTAGTAAAATATGAAGATATCCAAAAACTTTTACACAAATATCAAAAAAGATTTTACTTAGCTGAGAGCTCAGCTGAAACGCAGCTTTATGGCTACGTGGCAAACGAGATCTGTGGTAAAAGGGAGAATATGTGTGTGTGTGTGTGTGTGTGTGTGTGTGTGTGTGTGTGTGTGTGTGTGTGTGTGTGTGTGTGTGTGTGTGTGTGTGTATATGCATATAATATATATATATATATATGAGTGTGTGTATATGCATATTATATATATATATATATATATATATATATATATATATATATATATATATATATATATATATATATATATATATATATATATATATATATATATATATATATATATATATATATATATATATATATATATATATATATATATATATATATATATATATATATATATATATATAAATATATATATATATCTCTATATCTGGGATCCGGACACATGCTCGACTAGCATATGTCCAAATCACAAAACATCGAACACACATACACGAAAGCACTTAACATCAACAAGCACTTCCGTTTATGTGTTCCTGTTTCGTAGATCGGACTACACTGCGGGTAAGGGAAAATTCCCTTTTCCCCACTGTAGTGCGATCTCAGAGTGAGAATAATAAAGTAGGGAGTAGGGGTGACGTTTTGTGATTTGGACATATGCTATTCGAGCATGTGTCCTAGACCCCTATATATATATATATATATATATATATATATATATATATATATGGATTCCGGCGTGTAGCTCGCAAGACATTTCCCTAGGGTTAGCATCAGCGTTAGGTTAGGGGATAAGATATAGTATTGTTTGTGTGTCTAAGTGTGTCTTGTGTAGTGGCAGTGTTATGGGATGGTCTCAATGAAGGTAATGTGTAGGATTAAGGAAGAGGAAAGGGGCAACATTA
The DNA here is from genome assembly GCF_019279795.1 of Protopterus annectens. NCBI lineage: Eukaryota > Metazoa > Chordata > Ceratodontiformes > Protopteridae > Protopterus > Protopterus annectens. The sequence goes on from NC_056747.1 coordinate 873,394,327, forward strand.
TAGGATTAGCACCCATTACTAAAGTGGTATGGGGGGGCAAAGCTGACTACATAGCTCACTTGTGATTCCCATGCTATCATATGACATTGTAAATAGTTTTTTCCATAAATGTACATAATTTAGTTATTATATATTGTTGCTTACATAGCTCTATACTTAAGATACAAGGTTTATTTCTGTACATGTTAAACCAGTTGTAAATGCACTATATGTAATACAGCTGTCAACATTCTTTTGTATCTGCTTATTTAGCCTGGGGCATGGATGAAAAGGATTCTCAGACCAGTGGACTGACCTGTGTAACTTGAAAACTCAGCAGACTAATTCACATGCAGACATAATATACTGTGGTTAACGTCTGTATTTGTGTGCTTTTCTGTGTGGCCACCCGGGTTGTTCCCCTTCATGTCACTTTCTTGATATTCATATTGAGTAGGACTGATGATCCAAATCTGGCACAATGGGGTGAAACAAACATGGTCTCACTATACTAAGAAGCCATTGTTGCAGCTCTGGATTTTCTGTGGTTTAAAGAATTTATATGTTGGTAGAAACACCAACAAGTCATCATTAAATATCAGACTTATTAGTTAACTTTAAGTGCTCTGATTCTGCCCCCACCTCTCTTTCTCTCTCTCCCTCTCTCTGTATATATATATATATATATATATATATATATATATATATATATATATATATATATAAATAAATAAATAAATAAATATATATATATATATATATATATATATATATATATATATATATAGATATATATATATATATATATACATATATAAATATATATATATATATATATATATATATATATATATATATATATATATACTTTTAACTTGTGTTTAGCTCTTGAAGGCAGAGGGTCACCTCTTAACCCTTTCATACCTGTCCTAACATCCATTATACAGATGGCTTTTTTTTTTCTTCAGGGTAGGTTAAGCTGAAAAGTGCAGAGTTGCTCAGTACTTGGCACACTGGCATTTTTCTGTAAATATGAAGCAGTGCACAGGCATCGTATTACTCTATTAAGTTTTTTTCAATGATGCTGTCATTGCCTAGACTGCATTAAACTAGAGTTCATCATATTTCTTTACCTGGTCAAATTTTTGTAACTTCTGTTCATTCCTATGTGAACTGTTAAAAGCTAACTAATTGGCTGGCAGGCAGCTTTATCATTAGACAGATTTTTAGAATTTAGGGAGCTGTATAAATGGCTAATACATACATTTGCCTTTAGTCTGTTATTTGTTTTTCAAGGTGAAGGGAATATTGAGTTAAGATCTCCATTGGCACATTGTTTACATTAGATATCGCCCTTTCTGGATGCTTATTAAGAAATCTAGAAGTATATACTTTCCTGCATTAGGAGGGAAGCAGAGCACACCAAAATAAGCTATCTTTCATCACTGCTACTGAACCAGAAACTGTGTTGTATTGTAAATACTCAGCACTGAGAAATGTTCCTCTCTAGAAGAGGTTTTTTTGAATCACTTTGTAACAAAGACACTTGGTATTTTGGGACATTTTATGGAAACTAACGCAAATGGAATGAAAGAAGAATTGCATTATATGTATTGTGCTGAGTCCTGCAAGGTTGTTGTACTTAATTATTTTGTTTGCTTTGTTTTGTTTGAAATAAACTAAATTATGCAATTACTGTGCTTCTCAGACTTGAATTTCATGCAGCTAAACAAGATTTTCTCCAGGATGGCAGATTATCTTTTATCTAAACCATCAATCACTTCTTCTGTAGACTTCAATATTTCTTAGGAACTTAATGAACCTGTTTTCAGTTTGCCATCCATTCCTTATTGCAATATTACCAGCTTACCATTTTTTAATGTAACACAGTTGATTTATTCTTCGAGGGCAGTAAGCACTGCATTTGTAGATGAAGCACTGAAATATAAAGTGGTTTGCCAGCAGCAACCTCTTCATTAGTTACATATTTCTTTAATGTGGAATTATTCAGATGACTTACTTCTGCAGTGATTATGCATATTGACTGATATTGGTGGATTGTAATGACAAAAGTTTGAGTGGCCTTTTATGATTCAAATGTTCTCAGTTGGGCAGTTCTGTCATTATTGGTTCATATGTTTTGTTTCATTGCTTACTGGAAAAATGTTCAAAACTATACATTTAAAGCATGCTCTGACAAGTGGTACTGTATTATGCAAGGGATATAATTTGATTATTATATATTATAATTTACTACAATTAGGAAGGTAATCAAAAAACTTTTGCATGGTCCTAAAAATGTGTGCAAGGGGCCTATGATTTGAAAACAGTCCATATGTAAACTTAATCCGCCACTGGTCAGATGCATTTTCTTTGAATGTGGGTTTCAGTGCTGTTTCAGTGAATGTGAGTTTCAAAGGCAGAAAAGTTTTAATGCCAAGTCTGTTTTCATTGTGAGACTGAATTACTTTGTTTAGCAAATGTCTATCAGTGTTTGTGCTATAAAATTTGAAATAAGAGTTTTAGATTAAATCCAAATATATGTAATCATTGCAGAAGTAAAGCAGAAAACAGTATGCACACAAAGTTTTGAACAGTGTTTATGGCAACTGGGAATAAATGGAGAACTAGGTAATTAATGGGGCACTGGAGTGGCTGCATAGGAGGGGACGGGGGTACAAAAATTACACGCATTTTGCTTTTGCGTACATGTCCAGAATTTTTACATGAAAAGTTGGCAACCCTAATTGGGGGGGGAATTCAAAAAACTGACGTGACACAGTCATACATACTAATAGAAATATGGAAGAGATTTATAAGAATTCCCTTCAATTAATATACATAAAATTTGTTCCAGCATTATAGGATGATTTTTGGTGTCAAATCTGTTTCTGCCTTTTTGCAATATTCAGTGTTATGTACTCCAAGGAATTCCTAATATGTACTAACATCTAGGATATAATAGTGATTGGAAAAATGATAAAAAATACATGTAATCTATAAAGGACCATAGACAGTATACACCATAATTAGCTTTGAGTACACAGAGACAAGCACGAATATCTTATAGATGAAATTTCATATTATAGACATGTGATTGACAAAACTAGACCATGCATAATGCAAAGTAAGTGATAAGTTGTGCTAAAGGCTCCAGGCTCCAGAATGGGTCACAACTATCAATAATTTATAGGACTGGTAAACTACGACCCTAATTTTATACCAAATGTTGTAATGGTACTGCATCTATATATTGCTTTATGTCTTGTTTTCGCTTTGTTACTAGCAAAGATTAGATTTATTTTAGTCAAAGAATTTTAAATGTGGTAATATCAGCCAAGTAATGTTTGAGACTACTTATTACTATAAATAGAAAGGACTCCTGGGGATAGTAAAAGTTAAATCTCTTGGATTTTATGGCAAGTGAAGACACAGCTGCCAAATGCACTGGATTTCAAATGGTCCAAAGTCAACCACCACTACCAGCAACACTGAATTCTTATGAATGACCCTATGTACTGTGGAAATGTATCCAAGCTAACTTTGCAAAAACCTTTATAGATTCATTGGTTTAAGTTGCAGAAGATTTTAATTGGCCTGAAATCACTTGTATGGAGTCAATGATGTCTGAAAATGTAATATAGGTATTAAGGACATTGCAAGGTATGGCTTACCTGAAAAATGCTTTGGTAATGGCCCAGAACACAGATCAGCACAATTTAAAACATTTCTAAAGCAAATTTATTTTATACACTACATATCTCCACTTCACCACTCAGCCATGAATATGCTGGCTGAAGAATAAGTACACACATTGAAGAAGACTGTTAAAGCTACATGTTTTGATGATAACTGTTAAAGCTACTGGTTTTGATGGTAAGTGGTACAATATACAACTTATAATTTTCTTCTCACTTCCTGCAGTGTTGCACACGCCTACTAACTTTGTGGCAGCTATGTTATTTTTAAATCTGACCAAAAGATGGATTTACTAAAACCAGGTATGTACAGACAAGTCCACAACAGTTTCAAACTATATATGAGAGGCCATTGAGAAGTTTTACCAAAGGACAGCAAGTATTGGCAAGGTACACTTGATATGACAAAATGTTTTGAAGACTAAACATATATGTATTGAACATGGTACATGGAGAAGAGTTTCAGCCCATTTAAGCAGTAGTTAAAGACCAGCTAGTCTGGGACCAGATGACACCTGATCTTTGAAGAAATGCCTGATGGGTAGGATGATACCACTGAAATAATGACTGCCTATCACCCAGCCTTTAGTGGTATAAAGGATCCCCCCAATAGAATGCATAAGTAAAGATGAGTATGTGGCCATATTTCTAAATACAGATCAAGGGAAAATCAAGAATATGCAGAGGGAAAGGACCAACATGGGTTTAATTTATTCCACATCCTTAAGTAACCAAAACGCTAATGCTGCAATATCCTGACAAGTAACATCCCAGAAGGTCCTAACCAGGTCACTGTTCTGAACTCAGGTGGGCCACAGACATGTTATACTAAGTGCATGAGGAGACTCACCCATAGGCTACATTTAGGAAGAGGGCAGTAAACTCATAACTGAAAGAAATGTAAAAAATAAAAATAGTCAAATTGATATAAAAATATTATTATTGTTAAAGATATTAGCAGCACTAATAAATGCATTTATAGTGTGCAGTACCATTCAGAAAAGGAAAGTAATACTGTTTATCATTATAGTAGCTGAGTGTCTAGGATGTTGGTTCAGAGTCAATAATGCCAGACATTGCTATATATTATATATATCTTGGAAACATACATTAGGAAGTAAATGGCAACTGTTAACGAAACTTTTCTTTTCTCCTACATTAAAAAATAAACAAATGAATAAATGGCAAGGAAATGCAGTATGTGTGTGCTAAAGAGCATTTATATACATGTGCATGCATTCCTATTGACATGCCAGGATAATGTCTGAAGCTGTAAGTAAACAATTAAATATATCACATCTCTGGCTGTGTGTATTTTGTTAGTTATTGAAAGTATATTGTTGTGTCCAAAGTACACTTTACCTGTGTAAAGTCCAGTAAAACATATGATCCTGCACTGAACAGACGTCAAATTACTGGCCAACTTACAAGATGTGGTTGTCAGGCTTGTATGCAATGCATTAATGACAGGCACTCTTTTGTGATCAGCAGTATGTGAATACAGGATTTTTGCCTGATAATATTGAGATTGAGGTATCTCAGGGAATTCTCCTTTCCCTGAGATGCAGAACCCTGAGATGGCATATATAATTAGCTGGGAAGTAGGGCAAAAATCATTTTAACAGAGGTTTTAACATTTTGATTGTGGCTCACGTTCAAGTATTTGCAATGATTTGTGATTGCACTTGACGATCACTCACAAACAGTTACAGTTTCATTAGGAAGCTATTAAATCCATATGGTTAATTGAGTTCAAAGTAGTTGAGAGGCAAGAGACATAGGGTAGGGTTAAGTGAAACTTAATTGAGGAAGAAAAATATGAGACGTAATGCAACAAGTAGTGCAACACAGAACTATTAGTTTAATTTTGATAGGAATGAAGCACAGTAAGAACTGAGGAACAGTCATGTTTTCTTTCAAAGTCTGTATTTCATTTACAAGCTCAGGGTAACATAAATGTACGGCTTTAAATAGTTTGAAGCTTCTGTATTGTGTCAGAGATCAAAATATATATCATATGCACTGGTATCTTGAATCATTGAACCTTCTAAAATACATGATGATGAAGTTGACTACATGCAACTGACATTTGTTTTATTATTTAAGCCATCCTGAATATCCAAATGTCACATGGTGCCATAGGTATTTGAAAGTAGTGATATTTTTGCCATCCAGCTGAGAAATGGTCCAAATGCAGAAAACTGCTAAACTATCTTGTCAGGGCAATTTGCCTGAAAACAAAAAACAGCATATTAGAAATTCATTTTGTTCCTTTCTGCTACTGGAATGTCAAAGAAATCTTGAAAAGTTTAGTGTGCTCCGTTTTATGTATGTTACTGGGCAAGAAACCCTGAATATGTATGTGTTTGAATTTTAAGAGGGGAAAAGGGAATATTACTAAACTCATGGTCCTGCTCTTGCCCTGACCCAACTTAAACAGCCCTCCCCTCCTCCCCCCTTCCCCACTCTGTTATACTTATTCTCTCCCTTCTCCAGTTATGACTACCTTGCTACTAACTTGCCCTTCCAAACTCATCCTCCACATCTGTTATCCAACTTTTCTGCTCCCAACTACCCTAAATTTCCTACTCACAAAACTAACTCTCTCTCTTTCTCTTCTACCTTAACTGAATCATGTTCCAGTTTTAGATCTACTTTACACACCCAAAAAACAGTTCTACCCCATGCACCTAAGCAGAAATGACTATCAACCCTTACAATTGACTCTAACCTGCTGTTTAAGCTTGCACAATTAACAAAAGACATAGCATGCGGTCATACCTACCTCCATGTCATGCTTTATCTCTTCTTATTCGGAGATCTTTTAATCCTGTTCTTAACTTCAAACAATAGTTTTTATTATAAATTCATCCCTTGAAGTGATGTCACATATTATCTTGAAAGTACTTTTTTTAAATGTATTTATGTAATTAATATTTATTCTTAGTTTCTTATGTCATAATATGTCATGTATGTACCTTTTTATTATTGCTTGACCTACACAACTGGAGCTTTTCTCCTCAGGTCTCCACTGAAAAAGGGCTTCTGCCCAGTTGGACTCACCCGGTCAACAAATGTTAAAATAAATAAAATAAAATAAATAAATAAGGAAAATTTTCAGTTACTGTCAGATGAGAAAGCTGTTTGCCATTTATTCTTCATGAAGAATCAAGGTCCTGCACTTAAATTGCTACACTTCATAACTGAGCCAAAGACTGTAAATTGTCTAAATTGCATGAATCGTTAATGTAAGACAGACTTATGTGTGGCATCAGAAATAATGAAACATATAACGACTGAGATAATCTGATTTAATGTTAAGTGATTGATGTGTGCAAAGTGAGTGAAACTGCATAAGGACAATTAAAAGATCTATATGAAGAGTCAGCAGTATGTAGCGTGAACTCTGTAATCTGTAAGCCAAAATGCGTAAACATAGAGTAAAACTTAGTTAAGAAGCCATTGACAAGTACTTGAAACATGGGAAACATGGAGCAGAGAAAGCTGCCTACAACAGATGTAACTTTACACATGATAAGAAGGAATATCCTGTTTTAATCAAGAAGCTCTAAGCTGGGCCAAAATAAATCATTTGGCTAAAAGTTTCAAAATTAAATAAATAAGTTTACAGTCAAAATAATTGCATGTACCATATCAGAGCCATGGAAATTAATTATTTGTAGGCACAGTTTATGTTCAGAATGTGCAAAGTGTGAATACTGTGTAGGTTAAAAGTACAGAGATTAATAAGAATATATCAGCTTCTAGAATCATCCTAGTAACAGACCATCAACCTAGTAATTTCCATTGTTAGCCACATTGACTCCATGCTCAGTGGACTGAACAAGGACAAGGTTACAGTTAGCTATCCCTCGGAAGCCAGGATTGTTGGCATATCAAGGGCATTCAGGACCCTGTCCTTCAGTAAGTATGATGATAAGATGATGGTAGTCCATGCTGAAGTGAACAATTTGCCATGGAAGCCCATGAAAGACATGCAGAAGGACTTGCTAGAACTTAATATGCATGCTTCAATCAAGTATAAAACTCTAGTTTTGAGTGGTATTCTCCCTTCACCTAGAATGATGCCTGGGTTCAAAGAAAACAGTGTTCAATAGGTAAGTCAGAATTTCAGTTTATAGCATATTACCAACCCCCTTGGATTATAGGTTCATAGGTAGGTACTAGGCTATCTGCCAGAAGGCATTTATAAGCCTAGCCAGAATGTGTTGGCTTTCGCCGCCCCCTTAGATTAGTTCCCTGTGCCTCTGTCCAGCAGAGACACTGAAGTGATCCCCAGAGTAAACTTTCTGTTTCCCATCAACTCGTCAAGGTGTCTCTTGAAGAGTGTTAGCGAGGAGCTCTGCCTAATGTAGATTGTAATCTTGTTCCAAAGCATGGGAAGTCTCTGGGACAGGAATCTATCCCTCCAGCACGTCCTATTTATTGTTGTGGTGAGGTTTAGATCCCTAGAGTGTGTGGCTCAAGGGGATATGGTTTTCTTTAGGTGGAGCATGTTCATCAATTCTGGGTTGGACATAACCTTGTATGTCAGGCAGAGATCACCTCTGAGTAGGTGGTATGAAACTGAGTACAGCTGGAGTTTCTTCAGTCGAGCTGCATAGGGCATCTGTTTGAGGCCAGTGATCCTATTGGTGAGATACTTCTGTGGTCTTTCCAGCTGTTGCAGGTGTCTTGTAAGGTACATCCCAAATGGGGTGTTGAACTCTATGGTAGGTCTGATGAGCGATGAGTAGAGGGGCACAATGACCTCTTTTGATCTGGATGCAAACCCTTTTGTGATTAGGTGGGCCACATAGAAGGATTTTCTAACCCCTTTGGCAATGTGATTATCAAAAAAGAGATTACTATCTACTTGGGTCCCCAGATCCCTTATTACATTTTCCGTATTTAGGGAACCACCACCTTATGTGGTAGTTTGTGAGTACTTTGTTTTTTCCAAAGGGGATGATTATGCACTTTTTGGCATTTAGCTTGAGGCCATGATTTTGACACCAGGTATCCGTCTCAGTGAGACCCTTTTGGAGGATGTCTGTGTCAGCCGGAGAGTCAATTATAGCCCCTAGTTTGCAGTGGTCTATGAACTTGGTCAGCCATAGTCCTCCTGTTCTTGCCTGTACCTCTGAGACGTATATGCCGAACAGGAGGGCTCCTAGGACTGAGCCCTGGGGAATGCCACTTGTAACTGGTTTAGAGTCGGACCTAGCTCCCGCAACTCTCACCATGTGGGCTCTGTCCATGAGCCAGTTGGCAACCCATCTTGTGACATAGGGGTTTATGTTCAGGCTGGTGAGCTTGTCTATAATACCAGAATGGAGAATGGTGTTGATGGCCTTTACGAGGTCTAGGTAGGCTGTGTGTACTACCTTTCCCTCGTCTATAGCCTTGGTAACTGTCTCAAAGAAGACTGCCAGGTTTAGAAGGCATGATCTGCCCTTAACAAAGCCGAACTGGGTAGGGTCCAGTGTTTGGAGGTTCCCAATTTCTCTGTTAATGAGTTCCATGATGATGCACTCCATAGCCTTGCAGGCCAAGCTAGTCAGGCTTATAGGGTGATAGTTCCCGGGGTCTGTTGTGGCTCCACCTTTGTGGAGCGGAATAACCATTGCTGTGCGCCACTCTATGGGTACATAGCCTGTGGAGAGGCTAAGTTTGAACAGTGTGTTTAGGTGAGGGGTTAGTTCATCTTTGAGCTCGTGTAGAACGCAGCCTGGGACACTGTCCGGTCCCACTGATGCTGTATTTTTGGCTATGGAGAGGGCTGTTTTAACCTGAGTGTCTGTGATTTCAGGGGCTCTACATTCTTTTGGTAAGGTTATGGGCCCTTTTGGGGGTGAGAGGGGGGTGAAGTTTGCACTGAACCTGTCTGCCAGGATGTTGGAGATATCGGTTGGTTCAGTGTATTTTGTGCCATTCTGCACTAGCTCTGAGCAGATCTGAGCATTGCAACTTAGATTCTAGACATAGCTAAAGAATGCCTTGTGGTTATCTTTGGAGTCCTTGGCAATTGTTCTTTCGAAGCTCGCCTTGGATGATTTTATGAGGGATCGTAGTTTCTTGCTGATACTGATCAGGGATGTCTTCCCTTCTTGGGATTTTACTCTTTTCTGTATTAGTTTCCTCCTTCTATTGTATAGCTTGTTTATGGCAGGGGTCCACCAGACTGGTTTCCTTTTCTTGGAGGAGTGAGTCTTGGTTTTGCTTGGGATAGCATGATCCATGCATTCTTGTTGGTGACCATAGAGTACTTTAGTAAAAGATTTTGCAGCTTGGACAGCATTATCCTTTAGCATGGGGGCTTTGAAACTTTCCACCATTGTCTTACGTAATGTGAAGTTTGCTTTTGAAAAGTTTTTCAGGGTGGTTTCCTTGTATGGGGGAGGGGTGGAATGTGGATATCCATAGTGATTTGTTTATGGTCAGATCTAACCAGCAAGGGGTTGACCTCCGGTGTGGAACACTGGTCGCCCATGTTGGTGATGACCAGGTCCAATATGTTGTCACCTCTGGTGGGAGTGTTGACCAGTTGATTCAGGGCATTTGAGTTTATACATTCTAGGAAATGTTGGGCAAGGGAGTTAGTACTTGAGTAGTTCTCCCAGTTAATGTTTGGGTAATTGAAATCACCCAACATTAGGGTGTTTGGTAGGACCTTTATGTTTCCAGAAATGCAGAATGGGAGTCCTGGCACATGGTGGGTGATCTGTAGCAAGCTGCAATTTGAATTGCAGTTTTGTCCATTGTTAGTTGCATGTGAATGATCTCTGAAGCATCGTGCTGTGCCACTAACCTGGAGGTGTGGGTATCCTTGTTGAATATGGATATGCCCCCACCTTTTGTATTTCGGTCCGGGTTCTGTGGCCGAAATGTATGGTATGAGTTGTAGCCTGGTAGTGCTGGGGTGCTTTCTGGATCCTTAAACCAGGTTTCTCTTACTGCACATATATCGATTGTCTCCATACTGAGGAGTGCCTCGAGTGAGTGCATTTTAAGGTTTAGACTTCTGGCATTGAGTAGCATTACCCTCAGTTTTTTGTTACTTGTGCTATTTATGGCGGAGGGTTTGTCTTTTGTGCCTTGCCTAAAAAAGGCACTATGAGGGTAGCAAGAGCCTTGGCCAGTATTCGAAAGTCTAAGGGTGACAGGTGCAAGCCGTCTCTAGCAAAGCAGCATGGCTTGTCGAGCATGTCATCCCAGGCGGACAGACACTGGATCCCCTTTGAATGACACCAGAAACTTAGCCAGCTTTCTGTCATTCCTATAAGAGATGGTTGTTTAATCCTCAGTGGCTTGAACTACCCCCTGTATACTTCTCACAAACTCAGCCCTGGCATGTTCTCTGCCTCTGGTTAGCCCCGTATTAGTTAATTAATTAAGCTGGACCACCAACTGGTTACCTTTACCCTGGGAATATACACACACATACATACCCACACACAGACATACATGGTAACCAGCAGCACTCTCTTTAAAGTCATCAAAAAAAAAAACTTTTACAATTGCATAACAATGCAGCCAATCAGGCTCCAACATCTTTATTCTCATTTAGATACATGCATTGACAGAGCACTCTCCATTAGAACCAAATACAGTGGCACATTCAACAACAAACCACTCTGGTGGTCAGTAGACATCAAGAAATTGCATAATAGAAGGAAGAAACTACTTAGTTTACCTTGTAAATCCAGAACCTCTCATGACAAAGAAACCATAAATTGTCTCACCAAGAAACTGAAGGCAGCTATAAAGACCAGCAAACCATTCTATGAAAATAGGCTACCTTCTGAGGCTAAGGATAATTCTAAGCCTTTCTTAGATATGTTATAGCAAAAAGGGATAATTCACAGCACTGCTCCAAGCTTATCTATAATGGCAAATTCTATTCCAATTATAAAGATATTGTCAACATTCAAGCAAATAAGTCTGGTGCAAATTTATCCCCTGAAACTTTTTCCCTATCCCAGACTTCCCTGAATCACTTTCTCCCCTACCATCTTCAAAGAATCACGTCCTTAAAGCACTCTCCAAGACCAAAAACACTTTTACAGTGGTTCCTGGTGAGAACATACAGGGCTGTCTATAAATAATATCAAGCAGGCTCTTGCCAGTCTCATTCTTAAGTTGTTATGTTAAGTTGAAGCTTTGCCACAGGATATTTTCCATGTTATGATGCATTGTAGTGGTAATGCTCCACCATAATGATTGCTCCACCTCTGACCGAGAAACAACAGACACACTAGTCTTACTATTATTGTCTGTAAAGCCATGGAATGCATCATCACTGACCTCATAAACCAGAACTTTAAAAATTTGATCAAGCTCAACATGCAACAATTTGGATTTGTTAAGGCTACTAATTAGTGTATCCTTCTTTGAAAAGGTCACAGAGGTAGTGGACAGTGTTCACCCTGTTCATGCTGCCTACTTGGATCTGGGAAAGGTATTTGACACCATACCACATGGTGGGATTGTTGATAAGCTAATGGCCTTAAACAGTGATCCTTATGTGGTAAGATGGATTGCAAATTGGCTCAAGGACATAACATATGTTGTCAGGTGAGTGATATTGCCTCATTTAGGGGAAAAGGCAATGAGTAGTGTTCTTCATGATTCTGTACTAAGCCTCTTCCTTTTTGGCATTTATTTCTGTAACCTAAACATCGACAGCAGGAATCTCTGAGTGAAAAAGTTCACAATGATTGTAAGAAGAGTGTCATAGTTAAATCAACCAGTCATACTAATACCATTCAAATGAAACTAGCACACATTGGAATGCAGTATAATCTCCTTCAGAAACAACAAAGTCTTCCTATGTATTGTATCAATGACACTTTTCTCTCAAGTGAGTCTGTGATCAGGACACCTGGATCAATGGCTCCTTCTACTTTTATTACTATGTTACAACTGAAGTCAGAATATCCTTCTATGCCTCACAAATAATCATAGGCATTCTCTGCTTAACATACAAGGCCATGTCAAACCCAGAGCTGTTGGACATGCTACAGGTAAAGAAATCCCTCAGAGACACACGCCCCAGGTATCTAAACCTTGTCATCACAATGAACAAAACATGCTGGAGGGATAGGTTCCTGACCCAAAGACTCCAGACTCTGGAATAGACTGTCCATACATGTCAAGCAGAGTGCCTCCTTGGCTTTCTTCAAAAGGAACCTTGATGACTGGATGGGAGATAGGAAATTCACCCCGGGGATCACGTCAGTCGCCTTGCTAGACAGTGGTCCAGGCAAGTAAATACTGTGGGAAAAAATAGCCAGGGAATTGTTATGGATAGGCTTGTATAGGCCCTAGGACCAATAGCCTGGTACCAACCTATGAACCTATGAAGGGCATATCATCTGAAATCAAGGAAGATAATGTTCATCTGTACTCTGTCCTGGTTAGACCCTGATATAGAATATAATGCACCCTTTGGCATATATCTCACTAGACACATCCAAAAAATTGAAAATATCCACAGAATCCTAACAAAAAGGATCTTGGGACTCACAACTCTTAGTTATTAGGAAAGGCTGTAATCACTACCCTTGTACTCCATGTCAAATAGGCTCTTGAGGAGAGACCTGAGCCTTGCCCTTAGCCATCTGGAAACAGTCTGCTTTGACAAAGGTTGTCCTTTTTTCTTACCTTTATAAGAACTTAATAACTTATTAGAATTTCTGAGGGGGTTTAGTTCTGTCAAGATAGTACCTGAGTTTTTTTGTGAATATCTAGGGTATGAAGAATTCCCCATCTAATTTTTAAGTTGTAGAAAGAAGATCAGGAGATGGATAGCCTGGCTCAAAGTAAACTATCACTTAAACATAAATGAGGAATTAGCTCTTAAAGAAGCTCTAACCTTGTGGAAAACAAGTTAAGGATGACCCACCATAAGAGCTTGCAACTCAGACACCATTCTTGCAGAAGTCAAAGCAATCGACAAAACTATTTTCCAAATTCAGAACCTCAAATCAGCCTGAAGAGCTAATTCAAATGGAACAAGAACTAATATTTTCAAAACAAAACTAAGATCCCAAGTAGGAACCACTTGTTTTCTTTGTCTATGGGTATGCAGAACCCCTTTCAAAAACATTTTAATGGAGAAATGCCTTGAAAGAGGAGGCTCCATGGGTAGACATTCTGAAATGTATGACAAATAAAGCTTGATACAGGAGTAAGAAAAGGCAGAACGTAATAACTCCTGTGTCACCATAGAAATACGTCCATCCGCAACCCCTTTTCCCTTTTTCGCACATGGGGTCAGGTTGTCACTTAAACAGTGACAATCATCTAGAGCCAAGTTTCTTACAGCTGAGTGGCAAGCCCTGCTGCAGATGCTCTTCCATATCACACACTCAGATGCACACTCACACCTATGGCCAATTTAGTGTGTCCAACCTACTTACTGCATGCCTTTGGAATGTGGGAGGAAACCAGATATCATAGAAGTATTAGCTTTGAAAGGATCTTGGTCTTTATTCTGGAATCATCTAGAAAATCTTTTCTATTTACTAATATATGATTTTCTAATTGCATGTTTCTTTGCCTCCTTTAATACTTGCTGTACACTGTCAGAATATAGGTGCCTAAAAGCTGTCAAGATTCTATCATCTAGGCAGTTAGTTGAAGTTGTTTCAAGTTGTGGTGTTTCAAACAACCGTTGTCTTGTGTCAGTAGGTCCAGTCAGTGAGGAATTTTGTAGCTAAATGCCCTTGGCCATTTCTAAAAAAAGGGAGAACCACTGTTGCCTGGCCAGAAGAGAATCACTACAATGATCTTTGAAAAATCTTACTGAATCTTCAAAATAATCTTGGATATTAGGGGAAATAATGGAAACGCGGACAGGAACACTCCTGCCATCTGGAAATAGTCTATTTGACAAAGGCTGCAAAAAGTCCTGAAGCAGAATTTTGCCAGTTGTTTGTTGTGAGTGGAGGCAAAAAAGATCTACATGAGGTGCTCCCCACAGCTGGATCAAATCCTGAAAGACCTCCTAATTCAATTTCCATTTGTCAGGGTCTGTCCTGGTCCCTCTCAGCTTGTCTACCACAATGTTTTGCTCTGATGGAATGCAAGACACCAGTAGAGTGAGATTGTACTGAATTGTTATATTGGTAGGCTACCACGGCTAACCTGAACATAAGGTGAGATCTAGAGCCCCCCCCCCCCCATCTCTGTAGTGTTGTCCTTAATCACTTGTAGCAGCCCTGGGACCATAGATGACTGAGGGAGTTGAATGCATTTATAACTTTCCAACATCTCTTTTGTGTTTTGGTCTGTATTTTCTCTTCCAAAGACTCTGCACTTTTAGCCCCCACAGACATAGCTCCCCAAGCAAAGTCTGAGGCATCTATTGCAGACTATTTTGGAGCTTGAAGGTAGAATGGAAGACATGGATTCAGATAAAACTGGTCTCTCCCTCAAAGCATTTCAAATTTTACAAATCCTAAGACTACAATCTGAAATGTTGGGGGGAGGGGATCGTTGATGTTGGGCTCATGCAGATTTTAGATACCAGTGAATCTTTCTAACGTAGGTTCCCGATAGAGGGATCATGAGAATCATACATGCCATGAATCCTATTATTCTAAGAATTTCATTTGCTGAAGTCCTGGACTTAATGACAGAGAAATCCAGACAAATAAAACCTTAAGAAATTTTAAAATTAGAGACTGTAGGAATATGATGATACGCATCCTTTAAATCTAGTGTTATTAATAAACTGGGAGGGAAGAATAAGTGATAACATATGTGAAGGGACTTTCATAAGCTGGCTGAAAAAGGAAATCTCTAGGACTGGTCTACATGAGGCTTTTTTCTTTGAATCATTTTTTGACAGAGAAAGGAAAAAATGCTCTATGACCTCCTGAGTCGCAAGACGCTGAACGACAGGAAGGAAAAAGGAACTTTGATCTGGTGGATGAGGAGGAATCACCAGAAAAGAAGGTAAATATTCTCACTGTCATCTTTACCCCACATAGATTACTCACAGAATCCATTTGTCTGATACTATCTGTTGCCAAAGAGAGAAATGGACAGCCAGATTCTGGGGTAGATTTAAGGGCTTGCCAAGGTGGGAAGGGGGATTATAATTAGCAGTCATTCAGATTTGTTAGACTGCCCTGGTTTCTGGGAGCCCCCCCCCCCTTCTTTTAGATCCGCTTTCCCATTGTTTTTTTTTTAATGTTTGCTTGCCAGAAATTTGCCGAGTGTAGTTTTCCTTTTTTATAAGACAATCCTGAATTGGGTATAAACCATTAACAAACTTAGACAGGGAAGTTTGAAAAATATGAGTCACATCTTGAATCAGTTTTCCTCTGTCATCACACTTTTTTAGGACCTCACCACAGATGGTTCAATAACAACCTCCCTATCAAACAGAGAATTCAATTTTCAGCTTTAATATCCTCAGGCATATTTTGAGACTATAACTATGCAAACCTCTTTATTTCTAGTAGCATCTGCTCTGCAAGAGGCATAAGCAGATATCAAAGAATGTTTGGTTACGTGAGACAAAGAGCAATCAGTATAGTCAGAGAACATTTTCCCTCAGAAGGAAAAGTGGCTACAATGCTCTTCATATTCTCAAATGAAGACAGCAGAAATTTTAACGTGATCTTAATTATGGATCCTACAAATTAGTGTGGCAGAGGTATACATTTTCCTACAGCTATCAAAGGCTTGCTCATCCTTATCAGAAGGAGAGGGATTAGCATTTGCCAAATGTTCAGCTGCAGATGTATTTGGCAAAGAAATCACTGCAAGGTCAAATCTGAGGTTAGAAAATAAAAATTTGTAAGACTGAAGAACTTTGTGCAATCTATCTAACTTTTAAGGACATGTGTCAGGCATGTCACATTCTGTAATTAAAAACATTCCAGTCATAATAAATTATACCATTTTTCAAAAAAACTGCAATGTCATTATGTTCTCACTGAAGCAATTGGTTTATCCAAGATATGGTTTCAAAAAAAGAAATTTTTTCTAACTGACAATGAAAAAAATACTCTCTTCAGAATCAGAATCAATTTCTTGAAGAGAAAAAGTTGTTCCCTCACAACCATCTCCGTGCACATTACAAAGGATATTCAGAAAATGAAGAATTCCTTTTTTATTTTACAAGAAATTCCAAAATGAGAGGGGTTAAGAGCCTGTACAAATCCCAGTGCAAAGCTCAATAAACAATTGCTGTCTAAATTAACAGAGAGAGGAGAAGATGAATGTTTAACTTTCTTTATGAAAACAGACAGACTACTGTCAGTGACATCACTGCATGGAACAAGCATCCCAGAGAAGCATTCCCCATTCCTTCTTCCCAGACTGACAACAGTGGTTCTCCCATGCTCACCCATGCTCACTAACAGCACTGCAACAGTCACAAAGGATGTGTCTAACCCCTAGTCCATGGTGGTTGAAGAGACTCTATCAAAGGAAACCAAGGAAGAAGATGTGTGGTTGCAGGAACCAGAAATGGTCACAGCAGTCACCTATTGACAGCTGAGACAAATTAGTAGCCCAATGAAGGAGGCAAAGTCTGTTTAGAAATGTTCTCCATTTTGTGGCCAGGGGAAGGAAGAACTGAGGAACCAGTAATTAGTTCCACAGTAAAGCTGACAATGAAATCTAAGTCCAGGTACAACTGACAGTAGTAGTCAGTAAAATGTAAGTATCAAAAACGTAGTGTTTTCACGACAAAAATGTCATATCAAATACAGCATACTTACCTAAGCCCTAAAAGGAATTTTGCAAAGGTTTTCTCATAAAAAGTTACATTTCTTTAGTTTTACACGAAAAGAAAAAAACTATAACCTTACTCTGCCAGCTGACTGAAAAGTGGCATGCCAGTCCAAGAAAAAATAAATTCCTGGCAAAAAACAAATTAATTTTAAAATGTATCGTTTTATTCAATAAATAAATTGTGGAAGCTGCTTTTTCATTGGAGGTAACTATTTGCCCAGGAATGGAGAAATGCTAGCCAAAAGTCAATTCTCATAAGCCTGCAAGAGGAGCACACTTCGATGGCAGGAAATCCTCTGAAGGGCTTGACACCCAGACCATTGATTTTCTACTGCTCTGCATGAGCTAAAAATAGTCTAGGCACATAGAAGGTGCCCTGAGGCTTTGGAAGCTGGTCGGCTGTTATATATCCCAAGCAGTATATAACCCATTTAGCTAAGGCTACTGTAGCAGTGACCAAAATGATGAACATTAGACTTGATTAAGTTAAATAAAGTTGGGAAGGAGATCAGGGAAAAAGCAAACATACTTAATGAATATATTGCCACATTTGGGAAGAGTGAAAAAAGCAGAGGTGCATAATGTATATAATGCTTTATTCTTTACAAATGAATGCAAAACTAGGGCTTCATGCGGTCCGGGAAATAGTATGGCATGGGAAGAGTAATAAACATGCCAGGATAGAAAGGAATAAGGTTAGAAGGAATAGTTTCCCTAACAGAGGATAAACCAGTGCCCTAATGAGCTTCTTCCCAGTGTTCACAAGAATCTGGCCAGTATGCTAGCAGATCCCCCTAATCAAGGTTTTCAGCAGGCCGACACCCATTGTAGATGTATTTAAGGCTTATAAGACAGCAAATGTGACACCCTAGTATATGTGTGGAGTAGAAAAAAATCCAGGGAAATTACAGCTGTGTTAGTTTAACTCATTCCCTCCAGTACAGCTCTTTTGAGTGTATACCTTCAACTCTCAGTATGTGTGGCTTGAGCCTTTAAAAAATGAAGTTATCACCTTACAGTTCAAACAAATATTCATATCTCTGGAACTGCAAATGTTTGTAGAAAACTGTAAATGGCAAACTATTCAGGAAAATTCATCTTTATATTGGTGGCATTCATTCAGTTTGATGCGTTATTGTAAGCCAAAATAAAGGAAGCTAATATTAATTTTGTAATGTTGAATAAACAGTTTATGATATCTCAGTAACTATTCAAGCAAGACACATACTGTCAGCAGGATTTTCTTCATACAGCTGTGAACTTTCCTATGAGGCTGTGCAGGTCCGTCTGTGTTATCTGAATGATGATGTATTTAGAGAAATATGAAAATTATTACAATACAAATAAACAGTATACAAATAATATTCGATATCTCTTTAGCTGCATTAGACAGAGGTCAAATATCAGTACAATTGCGTTTGCCATCATATATGCTTTAAGATTAAATCTTCTGATACCTTGAATGTAGCATGTTTTTGGAATTATTAATGCAAATATGAACAAGAGATGCTTGATGCCTAGAAGTGTCAGTAGGAGTTAACTGCAGAAACGCTTGGAAGCACACGACTATAATGTGTTAACAGCAGTGACATGAGACGTTATGGTGAGAATCCAGAAGTAGAACTCATTGTTTTTCCTAGAGGATAATAATCCCCAGGACTCAACCAATTGAATTGTTTTACAGTCAGTGGTAGAACAGAGAGAGATGTGGTGAAAGAGACGAGTTAAGCAATGAGGAAAGTGACTAGTTGAGAAATACAGAGGTCACTTATTGATCTAGTACTCTTCAGCGTGTCTATTTCAGACATACCTGTGGGATGAGGGAACAGGATTAGCCTTCTCTGATGACACAGAGTTATGGGGAGTGTTGGAGGATGGGGAAGAGTCTGAGCAATGATGCAGAAAGGCTCAGTGGGAAGAAAAGTTTCAGTTAAGTTTCGGTGCAGACAAATGCAGAATAATACAGCTGGGCCATGGCATCCCTGGTGTGAAGTATCAATGAAGAGAAGAACTGATCCCAACAGAGCAGGAAGAGAATCTGGGAATGTTTCTCCCTGTACTGGAGCAACAGTGGTACAGTGAGAGGAAAGTGTCAGCAGTTAACAGAATGCTGTGTATTGTAACTACAATAGGCTACAGAAGCATAGAGGTAATACTTCTGCTGTAATTGCCCTTAATTATGCTATGCATTGAGTACTGCGAGCAGTTCTGTAGGCAGTACAAGGATAGGATAACATTCTTCTAAAAGAAGACCAGAGGCATGCCACTAGGTTGATGCATAGAACGAAGAAGAAAAGCTATGACCAGAGGCTAAAGGAGATAGAGATATTCTCATTTGAGATCAGGAGAGACACAGACATGATGTGGGTGCACAACATCACAACAAATATGTGTCCTGAACAAGAATGACAAAAGGAGGAGGGGATGCAGGCAGCATTTTGTAGGGACTAACTACTCCTTGGATCTGTAAAAGCATTGCTTCATACAGAAGGTTGTGCACCTACCTAATGGACAACCACAGGAGAAAAACAATTCACGGAGGTATTCAAGAAAGCATGGGATTGATGGAAAAAAGGTGAGGAAGAAAAGAGGAAAAGAAGGGATGAAGAGTTTTTTAATGCATTTAAACAGCAAACTAGATACATTTATTGTCACCTTCTGCCATCAAGCAAACATAAGATAATGCAATGCAACTTTCTGTAGTAGAGATGTCTTCTTGAAGGCAGAACTGTTTAAAACTCTCATTTGACCTATTAGTTTTACTTTCCTCTCAGAAAGATACTAGAGTTCTTTAAAATATTCAAAAGCATTAATATAAGACATTTCTCAAACTGTTAGCCCACATTCCCAGGAGACCTGGCCTGCTGAGTATAGGCCAAGGCTTGCCTGAAAACATTGTGTGCTCAAAACCTTAACTATTCAATATTGTTTTAAGTAGAGTGAGACAAAATTAAAAAAAAACAAAAAAGCACACACAATGTGTGTATATAACTACAAATATTATATTAGCAGCCTTAAGCTAGACTGTATGGTACTTCTTATAACCTGGTGCAAGATAAGTTATGTTTCATTCATAAAGTCTTTTACACTGATTTTAACAGGGCATTTTCTAATGCCAAGACTCCTCTTCCTAATATCCAAACAGAAACATTGATATTAACTAGGTTCTTTCTGAAAGGTACAGGTAAATATTTCAACTCCTAAGCCCCTGCTTACACTTATCAAAGGTATCAGAATTTGTTAGAGATTTTGGATGCATGGCTAGCCCTTGTGGTCATTAGCCTAGTAAACACCTATGAACCTATAAAGTTAAATAGGAAAAAAAGAACTACCCACTAGAATACCAACAATGGTATGAATAAGTGATACACTAAGTGTAAGAAAAATATAAAATTGGAAAATTTTGAACTATGAGCAGTGCTTTTTTTGTAAACAAAAAGGTGGCAGAATGCATATGTTGCATTCAGGTCAAACCCCACACACACACACACACACACACACACACACACACACACACACACACACACACACACACACACACACACACACACACACACTCACTCACACACACACACACACTCAGCACCCCCATTACCACCACCATGCAGCCATTCCAATGTCCCATTATTTGGTGATTAATCCACAGTTGCCATAAACACTGTTCAAAACTCTTAGTATCCATACTGTTTTTCTACTTTACTTCTAGAATGATTACAGATATTTGGATTTCATTTAAAACTTTTATTACAAATTTTACAGCACAAACACTGATAGACATTTAATATCTCTCTGTCCATCTATTTATTTATTCATTCATTCAAATTCTGTCAAAATGTCAAAGACATAAGCAGTGTTTCTGTAAATAATTGAAGCAGAACAGCAACATTCATACCACACAAAACACACCACAGCAAGCGTTTATGCAAGTGCAACCTACCTGCTCTTCTATGTGGGAGTTAGTACACCGCCCCCATTATCCCTTATTGAAATATTGTAGTGTTAGAATGTCTTTACCTTGATAGAATGCTAGTCTTCAGTCCGCTTCAAATCTGTTACTGCCAGAGTTACTCTTCTACTAAATTCATAACTTATGAGCTATTCAGTAAAAACTGCTATCATGTTTTAAAAATACACTCCAAATAAAAACTCTATTCTAATGCAGAGATACTCCCTAGCTACTAACAAGTGAACTTTTTCTAAAACTCACTCTGTTACCTGGTATAGTATTCCACAAAAATTCATAAAGATAACAATCTACTTCTATTCATGAACCAGTTCAAAACACTGCCTGAACATAGATATAAATGCAACTGTTTTGTAAATTTAGGCTAAATACCTTTCCTACATTTTGAGATAAAAACCTTTACTTATCTGAAGAAAATAAAAATACCCTGAAACATCTTCCATCATACAGTATGTAAATAATATCATTTGATAACATAGTCAACCTATACTAATACATATTGCATTATGACTTTTAATAAATATGGTACGTTTACAGCAATTTACTTGTTTAGTCACAAGACTTAATAACTTGTAATAACCATATTATTTTTAAATGGTAACTACTTTTGCTAAATCTGAAAAGAGTTTGTTCTCTACTGGGGTTAGAGACAGGGTGTGGCCTCAAATGTTTATGTGGTAATTTATATTACTGACAGCTATACGAGTTCCAGTTGCCTCTCCTTTTTGGTTTGAAATGAGTGTCCTTTGACTAAGATGGCTACAGATATAAGGGAAGACTCCCAAACAATACCACAGGACCTGAAGTAGTGGAATGCATTATAGCCTATAATTTCAGCTAGATGGGTCTTAAAATCAGGTTTTAGTGGTAATAGACACCCCACCCCATGCACAGATAGAACAGCCTTAACTATTTTGATGTAGTTGTTTTTCTTTTTTGAGAACCACATGTGATGTCAATACTCACTAACAAATAGATGTGGATAAAGATGTAAAAAAACAAAGTGGCAGGTAGTGTGACAGAAACTGTCATAAAACATCAAAACAGTAACAAAAAATGTCAACAGTATTATCACAATTGTATTTCATGTAATCAAAAACTGTTTTTCTTTCACAGAAAAGAAAAGAAAGAAGTTGACTTCACAGTAAAAAAGTTTGAGGGACATAAGAAAAATAGTTACTTGAAAAGCCATTTTAAGACAGACAGTCAGGTGCCAAAACACTGCTGCCCAACTATTGAAATACTCCATATATTTCAAGTAGTAATTATTGAAATGACCATTATGCTGGAATAACTATTCCTTGAACAAGCACACACATTATCAGAAATTTCACCTGTGAAACAAAAACATGCACTACTCATGTGGAGGGATGATCTCCCCTCTGCATGGACACGTATGTATTCTGAGATCACAGAATCATAAGAAGAAAGCAAAACAATTGATACAGTGTAATATCAACTGTTTTCTCTTCTCTGTGCTTCATAATTTCCAACTCAGCAAGCAAACAAACAATTAGTATTGATTGATAACTGTGACTAATGGTCATTGGCAATATTCCGCAAGCAAGGCATTCAGCAGAAGGGAACTGATCTTTCTTTCCATCTTAGTCAAAGGACACTCATTTCAAACCAAAAAGGAGGGCTTTCACTCACTAGGACTGAGATCATGTGTCATATTCCTAAAACATCTTTTTGTGATGTCAGTAGTAATCCAGACTTAGTCTAAATGAGATTCATGGCTATGAGTAATCTTAATTATTATTATAAAACAACTGAAAAGTCAGTAGAATGTAACAATATAACAGACTGAAAACTGTTCATACAGAGCAAAATATAATCACACACACACACCTATTTCTTACAAGCCATCGCACACACACACACACACACACACACACACACACACACACACACACACACACACACACACACACCTACCTATTACCTACTTCTGACACACACTCATCTTAAAAACGTAAACACACATGGACACCTACTACTCATTTGTCTGTTTGTAGTCCACAGTCCAAAGGCCTTCAGGAATTCAAATTCCACACACGCAGAAGAGGAAGACGTAAACAATCAGTCGCAGACGCAGAAGGTCTTCTGCGTCTGTGTGACCGGATGCAAAGGGCATTCTAGCCCTTAAAAAAATAAGCTTTGTTTTTTTTTTTGTTAATTAAAGAAAATTAATTTCCCTTCCCCCTGCTAGAACAGCAGCAGAGGTATATACCATACTGGCACATATCACCTCAAAAAAAAAGCCCTGACTATGGGACAAGAAAAATTCACTCATCTGAAAATAAACCCTTAGAGTTCTAGATGACCATGTCTGTTTTTGTGAAAGTGGCAAATAAAATCCGAGATATGTTAGGAGTTGGTGCATTATGGGTAAGGGGGAAGCTCAAGAGCTTTATGGTTACCATGAGCCATAATAACGGCCGAGTCAGTTCCGAAGGTCAGATCCAAACTCAACTGTTGAGGAATGAATGAAAATTGGCAGTATCAGACTAAGAACTTAAAAGATCATAAAAGACTTAACCCAGTCATTATAGTGTCTGAATGAGGACAATGCTAAGCAAAATAACTCAAAATGATAAAAACATATAGTTTAGACTGACAAAATAACTTAAGTTGAGAATGCAAAGAACTTGAATGAGACAAGAACTTTTAAAATAACTTAAAACTGATAAAAAGCAAAGGAAATCACTGGAAGCACTTATGCAGTTGTTGCAATGCCTGAAAACCAATAGTAAAATGGGTGAGAACTTGGATACCACTAGCAGATGGATATTAAGTGCTAAAGATTTAAAAAGAATGTCTCAACAGCTAATAGCAATGACACTTATAAAATGCCTCCAAGCAATCAAAATTCTTGAACTAGCATGGATCTCTTTCCTCTCACCATAGCCAAACCAGGATTTAATTTTAACAGCTAGAACAGTTAACAGCAAAATTCAGAACAGCTATTAAATATAATTTGTAAAACATATGAGCTGAAATGAACTTAAAACTCTTAACTCAGTTGTTACAGGGTTGGAATGAGGACATTGTTAAACAAAATAACATAAACTGATACAAACAGCTTAAACTGACAACATGATTTAAACTGATAACAAAAATAACCTGAATCAAGAAATAGCTGCTAAAAATAACTTAAAATTGATAAAAAGAAGAGAAAATCACTTGCAACACATATCCAGTTGTTACAAGACCTGAAAACCAGTAGAAGATGGATTGGAAACAAATTCAAATGCCTAAAAGAGATATGTTTGGCATAGAGTATATACTATTTTTATGAAATAAGTTACATTTGAACTTTGCCTTCCTTCAGTCTCTTAACTGTTGACACTTGACATTCCTCAATGAATGCCCAGACAGTTACAAGTATTAGTTCATTATAAATAATGCATTATTCTTAGATGGCCTTTTGTTCAAGACTCTGACAGGTGTGAAATACAAGCTTTTCATCAAAAGGGGAGAATTTTTTTTATTTAAATTATGCTTTAATATTTTAAGTTGCACTTATACTGACCTGTGTCATGAAACTTTTTTGTACTTCTCTGCTCTTCATTCATGGTTTAGTCAAAAAAAGTTATCTATTTCCATTTTTAGTTTGTTCTGGGACCTTAGTCTTGTAGCTTCATTTGCAGTAGTGTGAAGATTGTGTATTCCTGCAAAAATTAGTGTTATTTATAAATTATACTGCACTTTTATTTCCACAAGGTGAACTATATATAAAAGGTAGCCTTTTGTATTTTGAACCCAGGCTGGAGCCTCAAGTTTTGTAGGTTATTTAATAGTTATGGCAGTATTGTGATCTATTGCCAGATATGAGCTTCATTTAGTCATTTATTACAAAGTTACTTGTAAATTTTTGCATAGTCTGGTGCCCTGGTCTGTGATAGGATTGAAGTTGCAGCAGTATTGCAAATACTGTTCCGGGATTTGTGCTTCAGCACATTTTACAGTTGTATATACATGTTTAACATTGCATTCCAGTAGTCTACTGCCTTAATCTGTGGTGGGGTTGCAGTAGTGGCACTACTGTGAATTCTGCTCTAGAATTTGTGCTTCAGTACTTTTTACAGCTGTATATTCCTGGTTAAAGGTACATTCCAGTGCCTTTCTGTATACCTTGCTACTGATTTTTCCCTGCTCTCTGAGACTACCCACCCATACCTCTTAACTGTGCAGCTTTCCACAGAATTTCCAAATTTTTGCCTTATATTTTGGTCTGCTCCTGTTAAAAATTGTGTTTTTCTGGTAACCTACAGAGGAATTAAGTCACTAAATAATGGCATACAATTGAGTTTCATATTTCATATCTTTCAAAAATACAAGCCTACATAATACTTGTTATTCTAACAACATTCTAAGTTTATAAGAGCAATATTTAAAATCTATCTCTATTTTTGGGTCGTTGTCCCCAAATTATTTAAGGCTTTGTCTAGATTTTTTGTGTTAGAAAGTTGAGAGGTATGACCCCAGCCACAACTGAGACATTAAGCTAAAGGATTCTGAAATTCTAACCATAAGACTTAAACTCTTGTAATGGATTTATTTGATTGGATCCCTCTCTAGCAAGTCTGTGTATTTAATTATCACAGAGCTATATTCACCCAAAGCTTTTGTTCAAGACTCTGAGAGGTGTGAGATACAAGCTTTACACCAAAAGTGAATAAAAAAGCATTTTATTTAAATTCTGCTTAACACCTCTTCATAGGCACATACTAGGCTAATAACCACCAGGACCTGTATAATCCTAGCCACACAACCCAAGCCAACTGTTTCCCCTTGTAATATGTGTCAGAAAGTAGTTTAGGGGACCTCTTCAACCAAGTCACTGATCCAGTTATTGAGGTTGCTAAAAAGTAATGTGGATGGGGTATGTTAGTTATGGAATGTTTACTGTTAGCCTCTGTCTATAAGAGTTGTAGGGCCAGCTCAGGGATGAATTTATGATAAACCATCCGATGTTAGTAAGGGAATGTTTACTGTTGGTACCTGTCTATAAGGATCAAGGTACATTTGAATTGGGTTAGGGATGCGCTCTACTTCACATGATGGAGAGCCTATTCCAGAGCATGGGGATCCTTTGAGTCACATATCTGTCTCACCAGCATGTTCCAAAGTTCAGACCACTGGCTCTAGCATTTCTGGTGCTGATAATTTTGCAGATGTTGAAAGTTCCTTCAGGGATGGATCTAAGGATGCTTAATATGCCAGTCACAGATCACCTCTCAACAACCTGTAGGAGACAGAGTATAGAGACAGGGCTCTAAGGCAGTCCGTATAAGTCAGTGTGTTAGTACAGTCAATTTTTCTTAGTGAGGAACCTTTGTGGGTATTCCAACTGCAGCATATGTCAAGTCAGGTACATGCTGAAGTGGGCATTATACTTAGTGATGGGTCTGGGAAGGGATGACTACAGTAATGCTGTAACTTTCTTGGACCTGGACATCACACACTTACATAGAAGTTGAGCAACCTAGAATGATGTTTGTACTACCTTGACTACACATTGGTCAAAGGCCAGATTACTGTCTACATATGATCCCAGATCTTTTGTTACTGAGTCAACTCTTAGGGGTGTCTTATCATTGAAGTAATTTGTCTGGGTAGACATTTTCCAAAAAGGCACTATAATGTACTTCTTTGCATTGAGTTTTAACCCGTGGCTTTGGCACCAGTCATTTGTCTTTTTGCAGGATCTTAATGTCATGGGGGAATTTATCATAGCTGCCACTTTGCAGTCATCAGTGAACTCAGTGAGTGAGAGGTCATTGACATTAGCCTTGACCTCTGAGAAGCATACCTCTCAATCGTACTAACCTAACAGATGTACTTTTAGATCTTAAGACTTTTTGGTAGGAATATAGCTTTAAAATTAATGCATTCTAATGAAGGTTTTTTCAATACTGAGAATGGTTCTAGGTTAAAAAGGAAGAGGGTTTTTTGTCCAATTATTCCAACACATGTCGACTGTTTTCTTAAACTATGTGAATATGATTTTTATGAATTGTTTTTCTGTGGGGATCGACATAAGAACACTTATTTTAACATGTCTAATGATGAACATAGAGCGCTTCTTTCCTTGCGAGCAAATGATGCTTTAACTATTAGACCCGCCGATAAGGGTGGGGGTATCGTCCTCTTAGACTCTTCTAGTTATATCAGGGCCATGTTAACTATGCTACAAGACTCTCATACATGCCAAATGATTGATACCCCATTTTTGGGTAAGATCATTAGAGGAATTTGGGATAATCACTATGATCTTTTAATGTGTAGGCAGATTGATTTTGAACTCTATTCTTATTTATGTGTTGAACATCCGTTGGGTCCCTTAATAAAAGGCTTGCCTAAGATACATAAGTCTTTGATATCCCCCCCAATGAGACCTATTGTATCTGGCGGTGGTTGGGTGACTGAGACCATGTCGGTCTATGTTGAACACAAGTTGGGTCCACTAGTTAAAATGATTCCTACTATACTAAAAGATACCCTTCAACTTTTGGATGATATTGAGGCCTATAATTGTGGTCCTATATGTCCGAAATACATTTTGGTTACATTAGATGTTAAGAACCTGTTTACCTCTATCCCTAATGATTTTGGTCTTGAAGCTGTTAGAGAGGTCCTTACTGGCTGTGACTGTATATTTAATGAAGAGACTATGCTTATTACTACACTTCTGGACATGGTGCTGACTAATAATATTTTCATTTTTAATGGGCAATTGTATTTACATCGTTGGGGTGTTGCAATGGGCACTCCCTGTGCAAATTCTTACGCTAACCTTGCTATGTACCATTGGGAGAAGGCTTTTTTGTTTGACCATCCTGAGTTTCTGAATATTCCCTTTTATTGAAGTTTTGTCGATGATATTTTATTTCTATGGAAAGGCGATGAAGCAGGTTTGAGTGATTTTGTTGCCTATTTAAATTCTACAACTCATTTTTTGGAGTTTAGTAT
The DNA here is from genome assembly GCF_019279795.1 of Protopterus annectens. Taxonomy (NCBI): domain Eukaryota; kingdom Metazoa; phylum Chordata; order Ceratodontiformes; family Protopteridae; genus Protopterus; species Protopterus annectens. The sequence goes on from NC_056747.1 coordinate 873,422,701, forward strand.
GACCTCTTCTTGTGTTTCTGTAGATTTTCTTGATATTACCATTCATCAAGATTCTGCTGGACTATTGAGTACCAGAGTATATTGGAAACCCTGTTGGACGAATGCTTTATTGCATTTTAACAGTATGCATCCTAGGATGGCCTTCTACAACATAGTCAAAAGTCAATACCATAGACTGAAGAGAATTTGTAGGGATCCAGATGATCTGATACTACGGTTGGACGAGTTAGATAGGTTATTTATGGAGATAGGTTATAAGAAGTCTATTTTGGTAATTGTAAGAGAAGAGGTAATGGGCATGAGTGTCTCCTCAACAAGAAACATGACTTGTTATGGTAGTAGCAATAGGCTTCACTTCATTACCACCTACACAGGGGATATTGGCTGTGTAGTAGAAGTGGTGAAGCGTCTCTTGTTGGATCCTGCCACTGCCAGGATGGTGGGGAGGCCTCCGCATTTCACTTATAGAAATAGTAACAACTTGAAACGCATTTTATGCAAGAATGTAGTGGGGCGTCCCAACAGTAATTTGGATTTAAATAGGAGTTTGAGCCCTGGGACCTTTCCATGTAAATATTGCAGGATGTGTAGTGTTATAACTATCTTACAGAATTTTGACCATCCTGTTTTAAACTATAGGTTTGTTCCCAGATTTACTGCCGCTTGTAATAGTGTCAATTTGGTATACCTTGCATCCTGTAATTGTTGTACTTGTTTTTATGTAGGTAAGACTACACGAAGGTTGAGAGACAGGATCTATAATCACCTGTATGATATCAGAAATTTAAATCAACAAAATGCACTAGCCAAACATATAGCTAATTTTAGTACCCATACATTTAGCTTTGGAGTTCTACAAATAGTGCCTATCAATATGAGAGGGGACAATTTTAATAATCAATTAGAGCTGGCAGAAGTAAAGTGGATTTTTGGACTGCATACTCATATTTTTCCAGGGCTTAATAATCATGTTAGTCTTAAACCGGTCCTGGAAGCACGCCCATTAAAATGAAACATAATAAAATAAGATAGAATAGAATAAGATGGAATGAAGTAGAGTACGGTAGAATCAAATAATATTACAGAATAGATCATGATTAGAACATAATATATATTATAATTGGTATGAAAACTTTTTTTTGTAGGTTTCTTTTATTTTCTTTTATTTTTATATGTGTTTATTATTTGATATATATTTGCTATGTTCTGTTTTATATTTTTATATATATTTTTATATGAACATATATATATATATATATATATATATATATATATATATATATATATATATATGCATATACATATTTATCAAGGTTTATGTGTGTGTTAATGTTGTTTTTATATACATAACTTTTTACTGTTCGTTTAACATGGAATGCATTCTGTCTTCAGTCAGCATTTGCTTTACTGCTGAATGGGTTAATTGATTAACTAATTGTTTTCTCTGCTGTAATTGGATTGGTTAGTACCATTTCAAATCTGTTTAAATTAAGTTGACTGTTTGTTTTTTGAGATCTGATGAAGCATGTTTTACATGTGAAAGCGCTTATCCATTGACTACACAATAAATATAACTGAATTTTTGAGCCTGGTGGTCCTGCCTTGTGTTTTTACTTTGGATTCTCTACAATTTCTTGGCTTAGACCTTTGGGTAGCAGGATACTTTCTTGCTTTTTTGCCCCTAGAATCGCATAACTTGTACCTAGACCTACTGGAGACACTCACCATTAAACCAAATACCCTATTCATGGGGGACTTTAATTACCCCTCTATAGACTGGGAAATATACACAGCCTCATACTCACTGGCACAATAATTCCTGGACTTTATTAACAGAAATACTCTTGACCAGATAGTGTGTGCACACCCACCAGAGGTTCAAACTTACTGGATAGACCTGGTACTCACCAATATGAGAGAGTGCTGTGCACATCCCACCATGTGTCATATCCTCTCTGGTGAGGTGGGACCAGAAAGCTAAAAATCAACTCAGCAATCCCAGCAAACCCTGTAACAGTTAAGAACTATGCCAAAGCACACTACACCCTATTAAGTGATAGTCTGTCCAAATTCAATGCCCCTCCCAACCCTGAGTTTGCAGAAACCTGTGCAGAATTGTTCACAGAGACCATGTACAACCATGTAAATGGCTTTATAGAGGCTGCTGTACCTACCTGAAGTAATACCAAAAAAACAATAAAAATATACCAGGCTGGTTGAATCCTGTCTTTAATAAGGTATATAACAAAAGGAAAAATGTCATGGCTAAAATTAGGAAGAGCAACTCCCATAATTATAGAAACTCTCTAATTAAACTAAAAAGGAAAGCAGGACTAATTAAGTATGACAAGGCCAATTACAAGGCCAGTATAGTCTAGCAGGCTGAAGAGAACCACAAGGCCTTCTACAGCTATGGCAGAAACCTCAAAGGCAGCATATATCAGTGTGCCAAGCTGATGGTCAGTGGTGCCACTTTCACTGAGCAGAGCAGCATAACAAATTGTCTGGCTTACAAATTCAGCTCAAACTTCACGCTCTATACCTCCTATCTCCTCCATGAAATACCTACTAGCATAACCCCCCCAACTATTAACAGGGAGCAGGTCCTTACAATGCTCACCAAGGTCAAAAACACAGCCTCAATGGACCCTGACAATATTCTTTGATGCCTCCTAAATAGCTTGAAACATGGCCTATCAGGACTACTTGAGTCATTTTCCACCTACAGCTTCAAAACAGGCTTTGTACCATGAGAATGGAGGACTGCAATAGTCATCCTACTTCACAAGGGTGGACCATCAACAGAACCCCACAAACTACACACTTATTGGTCTGACTAGTTTTAATATGCAGAGTGATGGAATGGATTATCATAGAAATGATCAACAAAGACATAGACAACCTTCAGACACTGAATCAACCCCAACTGGCTTTGTCAAGGAAATGTCATGCCCACTAAATCTGGTGGACTTCGTTGAGAAGGTCACCAAAGCAATGGGATGAGGGGATAACAGTGCATACCCACCTACCTGGAAATCACTAAGGCATGTGATACAATACCCCACTTGGGTATAGTTAACAAACTCACTGAGCTGGGCATAAACATCTACATAACTTCAAGGATTGCCAGCTCATAGGTTCATAGGTAGGTACTAGGCTATCTGCCCAAAGGCATTTATAAGCCTAGCCAGAATGTGTTGGCTTTTTCCACCCCCTTAGATTAGTTCCCTGTGCCTCTGTCCAGCACAGCCATTGAAGTGATCCTGGGGTAAACTTTCTGTTTCCCATCCACTCGTCAAGGTTTCTCTTGAAGAGTGTTAGTGAGGAGCTCTGCCTAATGTAGATTGGAATCTTGATCCAGGGCATGGGAAGTCTCTGGGATAGGAATCTATCCCTCCAGCACGTCCTATTTATTGTTGTGATGAGGTTTAGATCCCTGGAGTGTGTGGCTCGAGGGGATATGGTTTTCTTAAGGTGGAGCATGTCCATCAATTCTGGGTTGGACATGGCCTTGTATGTCAGGCAGAGATCACCTCTGAGTAGGTGGTATGCAACCGAGTACAGCTGGTGTTTCTTCAGTCGAGCAGCATAGGGCATCTGTTTGAGGCCAGTGATCCTCTTGGTGAGGTACTTCTGTGGTCTTTCCAGTTGTTGCAGGTGTCTTGTAAGGTACATCCCAAATGGGGCGTTGTACTCTATGATGGGTCTGATGAGTGATGTGTAGAGGGGCACAATGACCTATTTTGATCTGAATGCAAACCCTTTTGTGATTAGGTGGGCCACATAGAAGGATTTTCTAACCACTTTGGTAATGTGATTATCAAAGGTGAGATTACTATCTACTTGGGTCCCTCAGATCCCTTATTACATCTTCCGTATTTAGGGGGCTACCACCTATGTGGTAGTTTGTGGGTACTTTGCTTTTTTCCAAAGGGGATGACTATGCACTTTTTGGCATTTAGCTTGAGGCCATGGTTTTGACACCAGGTATCTGTCTCAGTGAGACCCTTTTGGGGGATGTCTGTGTCAGCCGGAGAGTCAATTATAGCCCCTAGTTTGCAGTCGTCTGCGAACTTGGTCAGCCATAGTCCTCCTGTGCTTACCTGTACCTCTCTGAAGTATATGCCAAGCAGGAGGGGTCTTAGGACTGAGCCCTGGGGAATGCCACTTGTAACCGGTTTAGCGTTAGACCTAGCTTTCGCAACTCTTACCATGTGGGTTCTGTCCGTGAGCCAGTTGGCAGCCCATCTCATGAAGTAGGGGTTTATGTTCAGGTTGGTGAGCTTGTCTATAATACCAGAATGGGGAATGGTGTCGAAGGCCTTTGCGAGGTCTAGGTAGGTTGTGTGGACCACCTTTCCCTCATCTATAGCCTCGGTAACTGTCTCAAAGAAATCCACCAGGTTTAGGAGGCATGATCTGCCTTTAACAAAGCCGAACTGGGTAGGGTCCAGTGTTTAGAGGTTCTCAATGTCTTTGTTAATGAGATCTATGATGATGTGTTCCATAGCCTTGCAGACCAAGCTGGTTAGGCTTATAGGGCGATAGTTCCCAGGGTCTGTTGTGGCTCCACATTTGTGGAGTGGAATAACTGTTGCTGTGTGCCACTCTATGGGCATGTAGCCTGTGGAGAGTGTTTGAACAGTGTGTTTAGGTGAGGGGTTAGTTCATCTTTGAGCTCATGTAGGATGCAGCCTGGGACACCATCCGATCCCATTGATGCTGTGTTTTTGGCTTTGGAGAGGACGGTTTTAACCTGAGCATCTGTGATTTCAGGGGCACTGCATTCTTCTGGTATGGTTATGGGCCCTTTTGGGGGTGAGTGGGATGTGAAGTTTGCACTGAACCTGTCTGCCAGGATTTTGGTGATATTGGTCAGTTCAGTGTATTCTGTGCCATTCTGCACTAACTCCAAGCAGATCTGAGAATTGCCACTTTTTAGATGCTTGACATAGCTAAAGAATGCCTTGTGGTTATCTTTGGAGTCCTTGGCAATTTTTTTTTCAAAGCTAGCCTTGGATGATTTTATGAGGGATCGTAGTTTCTTGCTGATACTGATCAGGGATTCTTCCCTTCTTGGGATTTTACTCTTTTCTGTACTAGTTTCCTCCTTCTATTGTATAGCTTGTTTATGGCAGGGGTCCACCAGACTGGTTTCCTTTTCTTGGAGGAGTGAGTCTTGGTTTTGTTTGGGATAGCACGATCCATGCATTCTTGTAGGTGCCCGTAGAGTGCATTAGTAAAGGATTTTGCAGCTTGGGCAGCGTTATCCTTTAGCATGGGGGCTTTGAAACTTTCCACCTCAGTCTTAAGTAACGTGAAGTTTGCTTTTGAAAAGTTTTTCATGGTGGTTTCTTTGACCAGGGGTGGGGACAGAATGTGGATATCCAGAGTGATTAGTTTATGGTCAGATCTAACTAGTGAGGGGTTGACCTCTGGTATGGAACACCGGTCGCCCATGTTGGTGATGACCAGGTCCAATATGTTGTCACCTCTCAGTGGCGGATCCAGGAATTTGCAGAAGGGGGGGCGCAGTCTGGATAGTTGACTACCGGGGTGGAAGCAAGAAAGTGGGACACTTGGTTTGGTAGTTGTGATAGGATCACCTTAAAAAGCTCTGACATCATGTCTGGAAAGACATCACTTTACATTCATTTACACATGATTTTACTGTGGATGTGGTAGCAGAAAAAAGTAATTCCTATTTTGTATGTACCCATGTCTTTGTGCAAATAACTTTACACATGTAATGTTTCTTAAACGAAGTAAACTCAGTCTAACTCCTTATTTTGTCAGAATTTATTAAACGTCTTCATACAAATAAAAATTTGGTTTTATTGGGTTTTACATGAAGAGGGTGGGGGATTAGAAACTGCAACGCTTATTGTCAGTGCTACTAGATATTAAGAAGAAATGCCTTCCGGAGTATAATTAGCTTGCTCCTGTGCTGTCATCGGCACTAGACAGAAAGATGAGACTGCGAATTCACAACCTGCACACTTCAAATTACAGCTCTGAAAGTGAAGGACAGATACTGCTTGCAAGGAAAGGATAAGGATGGCAGGCGGGGACAAAAACAGTGAAATTGCATTCGTTGCTTCAAAACTGCATCTGTGTTTTATTGGTTGAGAGCACCATTAGAAACAACTTGCAGATATGAATCAGTTATATACAGTGACAAGAAGATCAAAGAGGAAAAAAATAGACAAATGTTTCAACTTGTTTTGAACTAGCTGGTGGAGGTAACATTTTCAGATGTTTTGTCAGAAACCGTTATTTAAGGTTGATTAGTCATTACTGCTGACAATATGACAGCATCCGCTGAAGATGCTAGACACCAAGTGATTCAGCTATGCATTGCTTAACTAGGACAGCCATGACTTGCAGTATTCTTCAACAAGAGCTTTGTGACAACCTGAAATAATCTCATCCTTGACATTTTTACAGCTGCCAGATCTTTCCTTTAATAATGAAACGTTTTTTATAAAAATAATGAAACGTCTGTCTAAAACAGGACACAAGTATATCTATACATTATTTCTAAACTTTTACCTGTAATGAAAATGAAAACTGTTATAAAATGCTTATTATGCCAGGTTAACAAGATGAAAGCTAAAACAAAGACGGCAGGTCCTGTCATTAGGGAAAACATTAAAGGTTAAATAAGTACTTGGATGAGAATGAGTTGAGTAAGAAGGTTTACGCAGTACTTTCTTTTGATTTATGGTACATGATTTAAGTATTAAGGTGCACAGACTGAGACAGGTTCAGCATAGGAATGTAAACTGGACTGAAGGGATCATGCTAAGAATGTGACAGACCAAATCGGTCATCCGTGATATGACAATGAAAAAATAACTAGTTGAAAAGTGTGTTGTAGCAAGCAAACATATATTCTTTCTTCTGTTTTATATAACTATTAGGAAAACAATATACTAGTTCTCCTTTGTAATATAAAGTGTCAGCATTGTGTGGAATGTCATCCAGTTCTGAGCTTTGCACACCACTAGAAAAATAATGATAAACTAACACTAAAAAGCTACAGTTCAGAGTATCGCAAAAGTGTCTTGTTTAGAAACAGATTTGAACTTAGAACAATTCATCTAACAGTACTTTAAAACCTACACATATTGAAATAATCGTGACATCTGTCAGATTTAATACATGCAGAGACAATACGAATGAATGAAAACGGACGCTATAAGGAGATCGCCTGTTATTAGTATGCACCCTAGGCCATGACTCAGGATTAACAACAGTCAAATGGCTGAAGTGTCGCGCATCATTACTTACGGGATACACCTGTCACTGTATTCATATGCAATGGTCTCGACCCCCCCCCCCACTCCGTGCCACTGCAATGTAGCAATTTTGAAACCCCAGGTCAATACCTACTACTGAACTGACTGCAATGTTCAGCTTTCCTTCTAAATGATTTATCGGAAAACAACATATTTAAGACAGGAACACTGGATATCAAAAACATTACCTGCGCAGACCTGGAAATCACAACAGTTTTGTTAAAGCAGAAATCAGAGACCTTTTCTTTTTTTCCTGGTAAGATTCCTACCTCCTAAGTGAATGAAAAGCATGGATATATGGTTACTAGGCTTGTAGTCTAGGAGACTAAGGAGAGTCTAGCCCAAATCCCCAATGCACTGCCTAGTTAAGTGACTTATTTAAGGCCATGCAGTAGGGAGATGAAAGATAAGGAAAATCAAACCCTGCACACAGGAAATAACTCTTAAACAATATTCATCCCAATTAAAAATCAAACCCTGCACACAGGAAATAACTCTTAAACAATATTCATCCCAATTAAAAATCAAACCCTGCACTCAGGAAATAACTCGTAAAAAATATTCATCCCAATTAAAAATCAAACCCTGCACACAGGAAATAACTCTTAAAAAATATTCATCCCAATTAAAAATCAAACCTGCACACAGGAAATAACTCATAAAAAATATTCATCCCAATTAAAAATCAAACCCTGCACACAGGAAATAACTCTTAAAAAATATTCATCCCAATTAAAAATCAAACCCTGCACACAGGAAATAACTCTTAAACAATATTCATCCCAATTAAAAATCAAACCCTGCACACAGGAAATAACTCTTAAACAATATTCATCCCAATTAAAAATCAAACCCTGCACACAGGAAATAACTCTTAAAAAATATTCATCCCAATTAAAAATCAAACCCTGCACACAGGAAATAACTCTCAAAAAATATTCATCCCAATTAAAAATCAAACCCTGCACACAAGAAATAACTCGTAAAAAATATTCATCCCAATTAAAAATTAAACCCTGCACACAGGAAATAACTCGTAAAAAATATTCATTCCAATTAAAAATCAAACCCTGCACACAGGAAATAACTCTTAAACAATATTCATCTCAATTAAAAATCAAACCCTGCACACAGGAAATAACTCGTAAAAAATATTCATCCCAATTAAAAATCAAACCCTGCACACAGGAAATAACTCGTAAAAAATATTCATCCCAATTAAAAATCAAACCCTGCACACAGGAAATAACTCTTAAACAATATTCATCCCAATTAAAAATCAAACCCTGCACACAGGTAATAACTCTTAAACAATATTCATCCCAATTAAAAATCAAACCCTGCACACAGGAAATAACTCTTAAAAAATATTCATCCCAATTAAAAATCAAACCCTGCACACAGGAAATAACTCTTAAAAAATATTCATCCCAATTAAAAATCAAACCCTGCACACAGGAAATAACTCTTAAAAAATATTCATCCCAATTAAAAATCAAACCCTGCACACAGGAAATAACTCTTAAAAAATATTCATCCCAATTAAAAATCAAACTCTTTGTCTTCTTGACCAGACAACCCCTAAGCAACAGAATCAGGGACAAGCACACAAGTGTTCAGGGACAAAGGAACCAAATCAAGGTCAGCTCTAAAATAGTATCACTTATTTAGAAAGGTTGACAAAATAAAAATAAATACTGCAACTTGCATTTTCCAAAGTAAAAGTATTTTACTGTAATGAATCATTGATTATCAGGGCAGTGTTCTAGTCAAGCAGCACAGAATCTGTATACTCTTGTGGAATGTCCCACAGACTGCCTACGAAGTGCAATACTCTGGCAAAGAACCTGTATGACACAGATTAATCTCTTATTTTCGCATCCTTAACGGAAGTGAGGAAAAAAACGGCTTCGCAGTATTGGGCATGCAAAAGTAAAAGGGTGGGCTCAGGAAGAAAGCATCTTTCCTAGGCTTCCAGCTATTGGGCACAGTTTCTCCTGTGTAAAATATGCCTTGAACACGTTAGTTGTGGTTGGTTGCACATAAGGGAGCGCTCTAGAAAAGATAAAAAAAAACCTTCATCATTTTTGCATGTCTATGAGGTTACGGACCTTGTTTGTATAAGTAGTACATGTTTTAAGTTAAAAATAGCAAAATAGCAGTTATCCGTTTAAAATACCCAGTAAGCTTTCCTTTCCACATAGGACACATTTTGCTTAAACAGTAAAATCTGCAAGCAGAATAACTACTTGCAGATTTTAGTGTTTAAGCAAAATGTGTTGTATGTGGAAAGAAAGCTTACTGGGTATTTTAAATGGATAACTGCTATTTTGCTGATAACCAGAACAGCGTAGTGCTGATGTAAGAAGTGAGATTAATTTTTGATACTTGCTCTAGCCTTAAGAGTCCTCCTTGGCACCACTGAGTGCAACGCTGGGATCGATTATTATTTGCCCGATTCACTGAAAGCTATGATCTGGATGATTAGCATTTCACGTACACCGTAGCATCCTTTTGGCTGGAGGGAAGTCAAACAGCAGTGGGGATACATAAGTGTGGGAGGTTAAACTAAAGTCTGCATGAAAAGTACCACGAGGGAACCGAACTACAGAGACAACATTTGTTTTCTCTGTCTGAAAAAAAACGGCAAAGTCAGTGAGTTTAACATGTCATAAACGATCATTTCTAAAGAAGGCATAATTTTGTGGTAACGCACAGCATAAGTAACTCATTTTGGAATAGTCCTGAGAGCAGATTTAGTGGTACGGTCATTTTTTTAATAAAGAAGATGTTTTACGGACTGTGTCAGATTCCAGTTCGTTGGTAAACTCCTTCAGGAAAACAGGACTGTAAGTTAGTCCTGTTTTCCTGAAGGAGTTTACGAACGAACTGGAATGCAATTTCACATAATGCAAATGAATTAAGTAAACCAAAAGGAAGGAACGCTGGCTTTGCTAAGAGAAGAAAGAGGGCAGACAAATGGAAAAAATGAACACTCTTCCTCTCTTGAGTTCTTATCACAGTTAAGCCTATTTTAGAAATAAATTGACGGAGTGACTCAGATCTCCATGAGCTGACCTAAGATTCTTAAAAAGACCTCAAAAGGCAACACGCAAGAGCACGTGGGGAAAAACTTGTGCAGATCATTACATTGGCGCCATTTTTTAACTACAATCTTGGCCCAAGGCATCTTGAGGGATTTTACACTTCGGGGAACCTAATTATTAATATATTATTTGAAAGAGCACACACGCTAAGGAAAATGAATCATAATCGTATTCAATGAATCAATTGATCGTATTCAATGAATCATGTTCGGAACTCTGCGTCTTCATGCGACATTGCCACATACCTGATCATTGCCTTGCAATTGACAACATTTTTATTATGACAACTATAGATTTATAGATATATATATTTATCATAAATAAAGACAGCCTCATACATCTAAGGCTTAAAGCCTAGTTTTAATTGTAGTCATAAGCCCTCTCTGAGCTTTATAAGTTCTATTAAAAAAGTATGTGTGTTACACGTCCTCTTACAAACAGTCACTCAGTGCAAAATATTCAACTTTTTTAAATTGATTCAGTATATTCAATGAATAATCAAACTGGCTCTTTGGTACAATTTAAATAAAAAAAAAAAATACCTCTCACAGACTTGTTGAATGGAGCTGAAGTTCAGAACTTGTCTGCACACTCACTGCTGACTCACTTAATAAATGAATAGTAATTTACCGCAAGTTTCACCCAACAGGATGCTCTTTGAAGTTTTTACTAAAACGCGCCTAACTCAACTACAACAGAGAATTATTTGGAGGAGCAATTGAGGAGATTATAAAATCACCTGACTCTGCAACCTCCAATCGCTTCTCCAATGTATTTGAGTTAGGCGCGATTTTTCACAGCATTGATTGGTTGAGGAACCCGAACTGAAAAAAACAGTACGGTACTGTTTTTTTTTTTTTTTTTTTTTAAACTCGTGGAGAGATTCATGGACTCCATTCATACATCATAATGATTGTCTCCATGACAGTTTAAAAAAAAAAAAAAAAAAAAACGTAATTTGAAAACGGACAGCATAAAGGGTACAAAAAATGAACAAAAGTTCTAATGGACAAAAGGAGGCGGCATGCGCCCCTGCGCCCATGCCTAAATCCGCCACTGCCTCTGGTGGAGGTGTTGACCAGTTGATCCAGGGAATTTGAGTTTATAAATTCTAGGAAATGTTGGGCAAGGGAGTTAAAGTAGTTCTCCCAGTTAATGTTTGGGTAATTGAAATCACCCAATATTAGGGTGTTTGTTAGGACCTTTATGTTTACCAGTGTTTCCAGAAATGCTGTCTCACAGACAGGACCCATGAAGTCAGGACTGGTGATACCACTTCCACTAGGAGACCAGTCACCAGCAGGGTACCTCAGGGCTACATGCTGGGACCACTCCTATTTGGCATGTACTTCCGGGAGATAAAGTAATGTTAAAGTCTTTTGGCTGACTGAGTTCACAGATGACTACAAATTGGGAGCTGTCATAGATTGCCCTCATGACACAAACATCTTACAAAAGGGTCTAACACAGACTAATGACTGGTGCCAATGCCATGGAATAAAACTCAATGCCAAGAAATGCATCATAGTGCCTATTGCAAAAACTGCCATCCAGGCTAATTATTCCATCGATAAGTCAACCCTACAAGTTGACCTGGTAGTCAGAGATCTGGGAACATATGTAGATCTGGCCTTTAACCAACATGTGGCCAAGGTACTAAGAAAATCATTCTATGTCACCTAACTCATAAGTAAGGGCATGGCATCCAGGTTTAAGGAAGGCGTCCCTTTATCAGACCGATCACTGAGTATAATGCTCTCTTCAGCATGTATCTGACCAGACATATGCAACAGTTGAAATGCCCATTAAGCTTCTTTACCAGGAGAATTCAGGGCATAAACATATTGTTCTATATGGATTGCTTTAAAGCCCTATATCTATTATACTCTGTCTCCTATGGGTTATGAGTGACAATCTATGGCTGCGATACAAGGCATCCTCAGATACAGCTCTGATGGACCTTTTGCACAGCTGCAAAATTAACAGCATCAGAACCATTTGATCCAGGGATTTAAATTTTGCTCACAACATAAATAGAACATGCTGGTGGGACAAATAAGTGTTTCAGAGGATCCCCATGCTCTGGAACAGGCTCGCCATCCATGTGAAGCAGAGTCCATCCCTAACCCTATTTAAGAGTAATCTTGACTAATGGATAGGAAATTAGAAATTCACACTGGGTCTGGCCCCCTTGTCTGTGATAGGCAGAGGCAGATAGTAATGCCAAAATTAACATACCCCCCCCCCACACACACACATAACTTATAGAAACCTCCTAACATTCCCCCTTCTAATAAGCACACATGATACATAAGGCACAATTTGATTGAATTGCACAGCTAGGCTTACAAAGGCCCTGGTGGTCATTACACTAGTATACAGCTATGAACATATGATTATTTTAGCTTAGAATGAGTATAATTACTATGATAATAGTCAAAGAAGAAAAATTAAGTATTCTTTTAGACAAAGGTTTTCAAAATGCTAAACGTTTAAAAGGAACAACTTTATGGGCTCCCTCTTGAAACATTGGTACTTATGAGTGCTGGAAAAAAGAAACGTGATGCAGATGAAGAGTGGATATCAAATATCACTTTTTTTCTTAAAACTTTTTTTGCAGTGGACAAGTCCCTCCCTGTACCCCAGTGGGGAGACATGCCCCCTCCCTCCCCTCAAATATATATATATATATATATATATATATATATATATTAAATCCAAGCTTGCCATAATGCAGAAAAAGTGGAATATTGCAAGAAATGGTCATCTCAGGCTTTGTATATATAAATCCATTTTCTAAAGCATTTAGTCTCAGCATTATAGGAGTCCAGTTTCCTCCCGCATTCCAATGAAATGCAGTAGGTGGATTGGACACCCTAAATTGGCCATAGGTGAGAGTGTATGCGCAAGTGAGCGTTGCAAATGAACTACTGTGGCAGGGTTAGCCACCCAGCAGTGTAAACCTTGGCTTGAGATGATTGTCACTGAGGGAGTGACACCCCAACCTCATGTGCGAAATGGGAAAAGGTGTTGAGGATGAATAGATGGATGGATTACAGGACTCCCTAAAGTGGGTCCCGACATTTCAAATGGTTACTACTTTTAGTGCAATGGTACAGAAAATAGAAAAATTAGATACCTGCTATCCACAGTACTTAAGTGCACTGGCAGATTACATCATAATGACTTTATTAGCCTTTAGAGAGAAGTCAAAAGTTTTGTATAATTTCATTGCAGGGAAGTCCATTAAGCAAGCAGTAATGCCCAACAGGGTGTGCATTATTTTGGAAATAATACAAGCTTAGGGGTGTTCTGAGGCCTGAAGCCACAGGCAGAGGGTCTCTATACCTCTGGAAGGGCATTATTTCCACAATAACACACACCATGGACTACCTGCAAAATTGTTTTCTATTTTTTTTTTGTTACGCTATATACATGTTTTTATACATTTCTGATGTAAAATAGTCCTCTACTTAATGAATCAAATTCTCTTTAGTATATTTATGTTACTTTAGAAGGTATTTTATATCAAAAACATAAGATATGAAAGTATTTAATATTTAGACACATACACCCGCACACACATTCAGAACCATCAACATACAGACCCACACACATACAAATAGAAAAACAGACATTCAAAAATACAAACAGATACACACACATACATAGATGTAAATGCACACACACACACACACACACACACACACACACACACACACACACACGCACGCACGCGCACACACACACACACACACACACACACACACACACACACACACACACACACACACACACACACACACACACATTTAGCCACTTTGTTGTGTATGAACACAACTTCAGACATCTCATTCCTCAATTGAATGTTTAAATAAATATACTGCAAGTCATTAGCATTCTTTGTCTTATCCCCTTTTACTGAGCATTTTTTTTGCTGTCCAATGATTTTTTAGTTAAGCATGGTCAGTAAATAATCACATTAAGACTTTCCTAGCTCTTAATATTTAACAAATCCTTGCCAATAGGCTGCCTGGTGCAGTCAGTACTGTCTGCTGTGCTCAATCTGTTTCATTCACTCACACTTACACATGCAAGCACACTTGCAGACACCACACACACATCAACACACATGCATGCACACAGATTTTTTTATTTTGTTACTTAGCTTGTATTTTACTTGTACACTTGCTAAATAACAAAGTGCTGTTTAGTGAGCATAACAAATAGTGACCTTTTGCATTTTAATTGGTGGACTTGTTTTTCAGGGACATTACTTGAACATTAACATCCTGCTGGAAAACGTTTGTTCTCCAGTCAGGGTTTAATGTACAATTTCCCCATTTTTTAATCCATTTTAGCTTGTCTTATAGCCATTTAGCATTTGTTCCTAAGAGCTCTGTAAGTGCTACTGCTTTTTTTTCAATTTTTAAAGTCACTATTTATCTTCATGCTTTGATCCTCACTGTTATTTATAGGTTCATATGTTCTTATCAAATGTATCACCAAAGATACCACCAAAAGTCCATATTGCACAATACTGGTGCGAGATTAAGAGTATTTCCATTATGCATATTTTTACCACATATTCCAGGTGAAAATTTCTGATCTATAAAATTAAATCATTAACTACTTTTGAAATTCAGTGAAGGCTAACACTATCAGTTTTATTTGCCAGAAAGCTATATGACAGTCAGAAATGTTTCTGATATATTTGTAATACACATAAAAGCAATATTGATATGTGGGTGATCCTTAATGAATGACAAGTTTGTCTACCTTATTTGACCTACCTTAAGTAGTGGAAGATCTTTTATGCTTTTAAATTTAATAGATATGATTCAGCTAATGGACAACCGAATTTCCAAATAGTGAAAGTAAACAGTTAAGTCACTGCCAAAAGTATGATATACAAAACAATGTCTGGATTCCTATTTAATATCCAGTTCAGCATATTTTTATAGCCAGCATGCTTGTCTATTCTGCTGACTGCCATTTAGTTGCATAAAACGCATGCATATACATTCACTAATAATATGGTTTAATAGATCGCAATGAATATGCATTCACTAATATTTTGGTTTGTAAGAGCTCAGTGAATTTTAGAATCACTGATTAGCAACAGCTCTTTTGCTGTATGTTCAGCATGCCCACTCTTCAACTGGCATGCCGAATGCTCAGCATGCCAGCTGAAGAGTGGCAGGCACTTGTTTTATTGTTATTGTTTTATTGCTATATCATGCTTGATATAGGTACACCGAATCTGATTAAGAACCTAAACTGATATAAACAAGGCTTCTGTACCAGGTGAGTGTGATGGTTGCACACTTAATTCGCATTTGATGCTATCCGCAGTGGTGGTGCTGCGGTAGCATTGTCGCCTCACAGTAAGACGGTGTCCGGTTCGATTCTCAGCTAGAGCGTCTTCTGCGTGGAGACAGGCGTGAATGGGCGTACCTTCGTTGAAGGTTGTGTGTCAGGGCTGGCAACTCAGCACATAAAAATCAACTGCCAAATCATTAGCGGACCAGAGTTCTGCTGTGGCAACCCCTAACCAGGAAAAAGCCGAAAGACACAACAACAACATGCAACTGCAGCAACACCACCTTATGTGTGGCCTATGTGCTCCTTCTCATATATTATAAAGGTGGGAATATGGAACTCAAAATCCCATACTAATGAGATGAGTCAAAATGTTCTTACAGCTAGAGCACATGGTCTGATGTCTGATAGCCAAAGTTTTAGTTCAGAAATTTTCTTATAACGTTCCCTAACATTTAATTATAATGCCCTTTGGAGACTGGTGGATCATAATCACAGTAGTTCAAATGGTCTTAAATCAGGAAGATGAATCCTGAAGAACATTTGCATTTATTTATGTGTGGTCCAAAAAAAACAAAAGTGAGCATGGGGGTAAAGAGCCTGGTCCAAAAAAACAGGTATGGGAGGATGGGGGCCAAAGGCTTGAAAACTTCTCAGAGCCCAACATAGACCTGCCCACCACTACTTAAGTGTATAATTTATTCAAAATAATGAATGATGCTAGAACATTATATGGTAAGCATAAAATGTAACTTATGTTTTAAAAGATATTTTATATTTGACTTTTTATTCAGTGAAAGCTGATTTAACAGTTCTCTACTGTACATAGTAATATTTACTGTAAAGTAAACAAGGCATGCCATGTAATTTGCAATCATAGCATACAAAAAGTGAATATAAATACATAGTTGAATGTTCCAAGGCAGGATTTTTCAGCAAACTTTCTCTGAGTAAATAATAAAAATACTATAGGGAAAACCAGACTCTGCAACAAACATTTAAAGAAATACACAGAATGTAGTAAATAACTTTCACAAACTACTGAATTCTGATTTACATTAAATTTAAAATTAATATTATTACTAAAGAATAAGTAACAGACACAATTTTAAATGATTTTACACATTATATCTAAATACAGTTTATGATGTACCTTAACAATGCTGCTAGCCAGTTGGTGATTGTCTTTTCTTACTCCTGTACTGTAACTACAAAAGTGGGTAAGGCCAATACAGAAAAAGAAAGTTATGTACTCACCAAAACAATAGATGTGTGTTGTCTGTTGCCATACTTTCCTCAATGGAAGGGTCTTGGATCCAACCTCGGATCTGGCCATGGCCACTTCCAAGCTATGGATCCTGTGCTCAAGCTCCTCCCCCTACCCATAATCCCTGCAAATAGAATGAGCTACCCTTTCCAAAAAGGAAATGTAAATTATAAAATATATATGCAAGCTACCTTAAAAGAGTGGGTGGTGTAAATAGTGGTAAACTGTACTGTATGAGGAAAGAGGCAGAAAAACAGAATACCTTCAGGAGCCAGAGCCAGGCCAGTTAGATGCATCTCAGAATGAAATAATATTATTAACAAACTATACTGCCACCAAAACAAAACAAGGGGAGATGTGAGAGGGAAGTTGAGGAAAGGAAAGAAGCAGACAACACAGATCTATTGTTATAGTGAGTTGTTGTTTGTCTTTCTGCTTTTCCCGGTTAGGGGTCGCCACAGCAGAACTCCGGTCTGCTAATGATTGGCAGTAGATTTTTTATGGTGCCGAGTTTCTAGCTCAACGCCCAACCTTCAACGAAAGCACGCCCATTCACGCATGTCTTTTGGAATGCAACTCGACCGCGGGGAGGACATGCAGACTCCACACAGAAGGCACTCCCTGCACTCCAGCCGAGAATCGAACGGGAGAACCTCTTGCTGTGAGGCAACAACGCTACTGCTGCACCACCGCGGATCTATTGTTATAGTGAGTACATAACTTTTATATCTGATGTTGTCTTTTCCATGTGTTCCTTAACAGATGGGACAGAGTCCACAGTTAAATTTATTCTTGGGAGGCCTCATGGAAGGATATTCCAGAGCACAGATGAGGACCTAGATCTGGATTGCATATCCAATTTGTAATGGGAGATGAAGGAGTAAACCTTGGACCAGGTGGCTGCAGCACATATGTCATCAATTGGAACACCAGAGAAAAAGGCTGTAGATGAAGTCACAGATCTGGTAGTGTGTGCTTTTGAAGTGGAAGGGAGAGGAATTCTCTTTTTTTTTTGGTAAAAATATGAAATGCACTGAGTCAACCATCAAGATAGAGTGACTTTGGACACAGCTTTTTCTTAATTTAGCATTGGAGAATGACACAAATAACTGGTCAGATTTTCTAAAGAGCTTAGTGCAGTGTAGATTAAAATTTAACTGACGATGAACATCAAGTAAATGCAGGGTATATGTGCCCTTGTTTGAGAAACTTGGGAAGAAAACTGAAAGATTTATGGACTGATTAATGGATGATAGCAAAGCCACCTTAGGGAGAAAAGAGGGATTGGTTCTCAGAGATGCTCTGTGCTTTTGAAAACAGTTGTAAACGTTTATATCCTGCCTGAACAGAGTGCTATGGCATGCATATTTCAGTCCTTACAAAACTTTAAGTATAGAGGCTTTGAGGATAATGCGAGCAGCTTTGAAATTCTCTCAGCAGAAGTGACAGCCACCAGGAATAAGGTTTGTCAGGATAAAAACTTAAGATCCAATTTTGCAGCAGGTTTATATGGAGGGCCTGTTAAGACCTGCAAAAGAATAGTAATATCCCATGGAGGGACTGGATCTCTAAGTGGAGGTTGGAGTAAAAAAGTGCTTCGAAGAAAGGCCTTGAACAATCTAAGGGAAGCTATATGTGCATAATTCTCTCCTACATGAAATGAGAAAATTGCAGCTAACTGAATTTTAATAGTGGAATAGCTGGCACCACTTTGAAAAATATGTGCGAGGAAGTCCAAAATAGATGGATAAGGAGCTGAAAAATGATTGATGTTTTCTCTACAACCCAACTAGCAAACTGTTTTCATTTATTTTTATAAACCATCCTAGTGGAATGTTTCTGAGAAGAAGACAAAATATGTACAACTGGGGATAACAACCTGGACTGTCAAACCATCATTGTAATTGGAGAAACCATGTGGTTAGCTTGAGGAAATGAATGTTTGGGTGAGGCAGCCCTGATGGGTGAGAAACTAAATCTGGGTCTGAGTCCAAAACCCAAGGTGTGTGAATTAGATGAGGCTACAGGAAGGGAAACAAGACATTCAAGGACAGTAAAGACATAACAGGATTATGTTGACCTTCATCGCAGATGCTTTCTGTAAGAGGTGTCAGGAGAAAAGTGTAAAAGAGACAATGGGGCCAACGATGCATTAGAGCATCCTGAGGTAACTTCCCCTTACTGGGAATTAGAGTGAAGAACTTGCTGCATTTAATGTTGTGGGGATAGGCAAATAGATCACAAGAAGGTTGGCCCCAATGGTTGAATATCTGCTCTGTTACTGATGAGTTGGGGAACCACTCATGAGGGAGCAGATTGGATTTGCTCAAGTTGTCTGCTAGTATGTTGGATTTCCCTGAGATATGTGTTGCAATTAGAAAGTGGCAAGAATATATCATCCATTGTCACAGTCTCATTGCCTAATGAGAGGATAAGATCTGGTTCCTCCCTGTTTGTTGATGTATCAGATGAATGCCATGTTGTCTGTCTGTATGGAGATCACACCTAAGGAGAGAGTCCTGAAAAGCCTGCAACACTCGGATGACTGCTCTCAACTCCAAAATATTGATGTGAAGACTGGCCTCTGTCTGAGGCCATGTGCCTTGGACTGTCTTTCCCAGATAATGTCCCCCCACCCCAGCTGGGAAGAGTCTGTGGTCACTATGGCTTGGGGAAAAGGCAGAATGAATGGATGTCCCTGTGTATCAAATGAAGACTGTAGCCACCTTTGGATGTGTGTCCTGCAGATGTTTGTTAGGTTCACTGGAAAGGATAAATGTGGTTTTTTGATTGACCACTGAACTGCCAAAATCCACTGAAGAACACACATGTAAAATCTGGCCAGTGTAACTAATGTGACTGAAGCAGCAATGAAATCTAAAAGATGAAGGACTACTCTTGTCGATGGCTTCTGGTAGGATAGAAGCTCTAGGACTTGCTGGTAAAGGGATGAGATTCTTAAAGAAGGAAGCTTTGCTATCTGAGATCTTGTGTCCAAAGTTGCTCCAATGAATTCCAGAGACTTAACTGGTTGTCAAGTGGACTTTTGTAAGTTCGCTGTGATTCCCAAGTCGATACAGAGTTGGAGCAAGGAGCCCCTGGTGTGAATGAATAGATTCCTGGTAGGGGTGTTGATGAACCAGTAATCCAGGTATGGGAATACTCAGAAACCCTGCAGTCATAGATGAGCTGCTACCACTGATATACACTAGGCAAACAACTTGGGGGGGGGGGGTTGTGTTGAGTCCAAAGGGCAGTGCTCTGAATTGAAAATGACTGGATCCCATCCAAAAGTGAAGATATTTTCTGGAGTGACTGTCCATCTTTATATGGTAGTACACATCCTGAATATCTAACGAGCACATCTAATCATCCTTCCCTAGTAGTGGAAGAATGGACTGAACTGTGGCCCTGAATTTTGTTTGTTTTACAAACTTGCTTAGTCAACTTAGGTCCAAAACTGGCCTGAGGTCCCCATTTTGTTTGGTACTAAAAGGAATCTTGAGTAAATTCTGGATATTTTCTTGTCTGGCAAGACCACTTAGATGGCTCAATTTCTTAGTAACTTCTCTATTTCTCAAGAGGCTGCTTCTCTTTGTGAGCGTAGAACATCTGGAATTCCTTTTTGAAGTGATGGAGGAGTATGGAAAGGCATGACATAGCCTCTGGTCACTATCCTCTTCTCCCCTTTATCTTGAGTGATGAGCATCCAGGTTGCTGGGTGCAAAGATAAATAATTCCCAATTGCCTCCAGAATACAACAGACAGGCAAACATTCAGGAGCACTGAACAAGCTTTTGTGAGAAAGGACCCTTGTAGCCTTGGTTTTGTGACCACCTCTACTGCTTGGACAATGTCCATTATAAAAATTTCTCCCTTCTGCCTCGGAGAGCTCTTTTTCCAGGAGTGTCTGATAAACCCCTGGGACTTCCCAAACCAAATCCTCTTACCTCCCTTCTGATTTCTGGAGAAAGTACATCATAGTTTTGAGAATTTGATCCCTACAACAGAAAGGGATTTGCCATCCTTCTCACTTCCAGAGATAGTTTCATTGACCTTAGGACTAAACAAGGTTGATCCATCATAAGGGACATTATTGAAGGATGTCTTGAAATGTTCCGCAAAATCACATGCCTCCTGATGGAAATGCCTGTGCCAGCTGCTTTAGACAAACCTTCTGTAGCATTAGAGATTAGGTACATAGAGGCATTGAGAAGGGATTGTAGGGTAGCCAACTGTGAATTAATACCATTCCTATGATCCACAGACAGGGCCCTTCAAAAAGCAATCTCCTTGGTCAAATCTCTCTGAAATGGGTGATGTGAGACAGATAATTCAACGCTCTTACTGAAAAAGTAGATGAGGTGTATACATGTTTCCTCAAATCTATCCAACATATGCATCTCTCTGTTGGTTGGATGGAAAGGGAAGCTCTCTTCTACCAGCATCTTCTTTGTGGCTACTGCCACTATCAGGAATCTACAGCAAAACCCTTGCTCCAGTGGAATCTATGTTTAGGAGCTACTAAAAATTTATCAAGCTTCTTAGGGATAAATTAAACCATGTCTGGTTCCTTCCATGCCCATGATGAGATTAGGTCTGTCATCTCATCAGTAGGGGAACCACCCAAGAAATACAAGGGTCAGAGCTGAAAGATTTGAGGAACACTGACTCCTCTGCAGAAGGATCTTAGGGGGAACCAACCACCTCTATGTTTAAGAAGTTCCAGAATCTGCCCAAATGAGATGGTCTCAAGGGAGGATCTAGGGGAATCGTCTCATTCATCAAAATCAGTGTCAGTGGGAGGAGATTCCTCAGGGGACACTAAGTGCCTCCTCTTGTACTTATGTTCCCGATGGACCTCTGCTGTGGGAAGTTCAGGAGAGAACTCAGAAACAGAGATGGATTCCCTATGAAAAATAGGCTCAAAGCTTTCTAAAACTGAATGCCCTAAGAAGATTGGTAGAGCAGGCTTTGGACCCAAGGAGATCCTATGAGGATGGGCAGGATCCAGGTCAGAAAGGACAGATCTCTCTCTGGGCTGGGAGAGTCCCACCTACACAGCCAAAACTCCTGAAGGTGTTTCAAACATGCGAGACATCCAACTTGGATTCATGGCTGATGCTGGAGCTGAACTATCGAGACTTGATGCTTCTAAACAGAGAAAGGGATCCAAAGACATCAGATTCAATCCCAACTTATTGGAGTCAGCACCCTAAGTCCAACTTCAAAGCTGCAATGACTCTAAGCATGCTGAAGCTGACTTTGTCAGGCAATTCTTCGGAGTCAAGGAGGAATGTAACTTCATCTCCTATGCAGACCTGCTTTGGATCAAAGATGGATATGAGGGCTCTGATCCTAGACAATGGATTGGAGAAGGTGCTATTAAAGACATAGAGGGAGAGACATGTCGCTTGGATATGACAGTGGTCAGTGCTGGGAGAACCCAAGATAGTTTTATAGGCTGTTGCAAAGGTTGTTGAAGAATGAATCATTGTACTGATAGAGTCCATTAGAGGATTCACATGTGAAGATGAGAGGTAGGCATCAAGGTAATCACTGCCGCCATCGAGCCTAAAGCCTGGAGAACCATTTTTGTTTGGGGACAGGAAAAGGGAAAGAATCTGTCTGACATGCAATTTCAAGGTAAGAATTCTATTTTGTGATAAAAGAGCGAGACAATTGACTGTATTTAGGCATGCCTCTATAAACTCCAAGATTTGAACTGTTTGAAGATGGGACTTTGAAAGATTGATTGAGATCCCCATGAATTGAGATAATTGGAGTAAGTAATCCCTAGCTTTTATGAGGAAATGCCAGGTTGGTGTGGTGAGGAGCCAATTGTGTAGATAAGGAAACACTCTGAGTCCATGCAGTCTGAGATGAGCTGTTACCACTGCCATGCACTTAGTGAACACAGTGGGGGCTGTGATAAGACTGGTAATGACTGGCTCCCAGCCTGAAGCATAGGTATCTTCAAGAGAACCTGTTTATTTTGATGTGATAATATGCTTCCTGAAGATCTATAGAGCACATCCAGTCATCCTTCTTTAACACAGGCAGAATGGACTTAACTGTGATGATTGGAACTTGGAGTTCTTTACAAACTGATTAAGATAAATGAGATCTAAGATAGGTCTCAGGACCCCTGTTTTCTTTAGCAGTAAAAGAACCTTGAGTAAATTCCAGATCCCCTTTGGTCTGGTGGGGCCTCCTGGATGAACCCTTTGTCTAGCAACTTTTGAATCTCTAGCTCTGCTAACTTCCACTAATTGGGTGGATCATCAGGGAGACCTTTTCTTTTAATTGAGGGAACTTGTAAAGAGGGAATGAAATATCCTCTGGATATGATCCTTTGCACCCATGTATCTTTTGTGATGGCTACCCAGGTATTCAGGTGAAAAGATAAGTGCCTCCTGACTGCCTTCAGAGAAGAACAGTTGGGCAACCCTTCAGGAGCACTGAAAGGGCCAAAAGAAGGTGCCATGAAAGGTGATACTGCCAGTACAACTATCTGGAATTTTGTAAATAATTATATGTCAGTGAATATCAAAATTATTTGTGTAAGATGCTTGTTTTACAACTGTATTAGAATTGTATGTTATGTGTATATCAAACATGCTTGTATAGACATGTATGCTAAAAAGGGTTTGTAAAATGCTCATGTTTAATATGGATCCACAGTGTGCCCTACTGGAAAAGAACAGAAATGTATGTGCACTATTGTAACTGTGTAAATGTATATATTTTAATGGTGGAAACTGGGATACAGGAGGTTAACCTCAATCTCGTAAATTTCAGAAAAATAGCTGAAATTAAATTACTTTATGGCAGAAAGGAGACACAATGTCTGTGCAGAGAAACTTTCTGTATTGTCTTGGAAGTGTTTTATTGTTTTATGACTTCCAGCATCTATCAAAGATCTGAGGAAAAGCCCTTGTCTATGTATTTTCACAGGTAGATGCTAAATACCACCAGATTCCAGCAGTGGGGGGTTCACATGGGATAGAGTCAGATGACAAGAAATTATGTCATTCTGCAAGCTATCCTAGCAATAATATTTGCGATATTAATTTAAGAAGTCTCTGAGTAAGACCACTGCATTCTGTATTTTGTCTTGGACCTGACAACATCAAGATCCACTCACCACATCTGCCTTGCTCTGTAAGTAAGTTTGCTAGGGTATAGTAATTCTCTTAGATTTAGTCAGGAATATAATGAAGCATAGTTTCGATGTTTTTCTTCATTTATTTGAGACTGTCCTGTAGTGATGTTTTAAATATTTCCTGTGATTTTGAACTCTGATGTCATTGTAAATATATATTTAGCATTGTCATGTTCTTTTATTATTTATTATTAAACATTTAAACCTTTCATTGTGGCTGATCTGTGCAGAGATATTTAAGTTCTGAGACTACTTGCATATTTATTTGGTGACACTGTGTAGGCCACTCCTAATAGCCTTGCTCTTGGTCAAACTAGCCTTTGTATTGATATTAACATTACACAGTAAAATTGGACATCCTTTGTTAAGGTCCTTAAAGTAGCTGATAAGGAGCTGGCTGGTGACACTGATAACTAACTTACAGTCTCGACAAAAGGGGGCATAGCTAGTAAACCTGTGCCAGCCTTTCCCAGGTGTGTGTGTGTGAGTGTGCGTATGTGTGTGCATGTGTGTGTGTGTGTGTGTGTGTGTGTGTGTGTGTGTGTGTGTGTGTGTGTGTGTGTGTGTGTGTGTATAAATCAAACCTTAAAGAGTGTGTGTGTCAGCTACTTGGGCAGGGACATGAAGCACTGGTTGGACAGAGAGGGTGCTGGAGGTCTTCTTTTGGCCACTCAGCTGAGATCTCAGCTGTATAGCTGTGCCAGTGGGGAGTCTGTTTTGGGATCTGGAGAAAGAGGGAGAAACCAGACCTGGACTGACTGTGGTCTCTGTGTGCTCTTAAGGGAAGTTACACTTGATGCAGAGAGCTGCATCTGGAAACACTGTGTGTGCACCTGATATCCTCTCAGTGCATATCCCCCACTGATGTCAGTGGTGAGGATTGAGGCTCCTTGATTACTGGTCCAGTGGCGGGGCATTACAGAAGGAATTTTGGAACCCTTGGTTTTGCAGACCTCCTCTGCTGCATGAGTAGTATCTTCCATTATTATTTCCCCTTCTGCCTGTAGGGGAAAAATCTCCATGCAAGTCTTAAAAGGGTCCTTGAGAATTTCAGAAGCACATCTTCTTACCACTGTGTTGATTTCTTGAAAAAGTTTTCTGCGAGGTGGAATAACAGAAACCCATGGCAGACAAGGTATTTCCATTTTGCTGACTGTGGGAAAGTGTCTCTCTTTAACGGTGGGCCCAAACAGACAAGATCCATCAAAGGAAGCATTGATGAATGATGCTTTAAAGGGCTCTACAAAAATCACACAATCACATCCAGGCATGTCTCCTTATTGCTATGCCTGAAACTGTGGAGCCTTCAGAGAGATTAGCCTCAAGGATGCTTTCAATATAGATTGTAGGGTGGTCAACCATGAGGAATAAGCCTTGTCCTCCTCCACTGATATGGACCCAGGAGTAGAGTTAAGAGAGTTTCCTAATTAAGTCCCTCTGTAATCTAGTGAAGTGTGCCAAATAGTTAAGCGACCATAAGGCAAAGGTTGTTGATGCACAAACTTGCTTTTCCATACCTGTCCAATGCCCCAGATTCTCTATTAGGGTGGTGGACAGAAGAGCTCTGTTCAACCATCTACTTTTTGGTGGCTGCTGTAACAACTATGGCATTTATGGGGATTCCTGTACTCCAAAACTGTTTATCTTTTGGTGCTCCAAGGATCTTATCTGGACACCGAGGAATCAGTTCTATGGTATCTGTCTCCTTTCATGTCCTGCAGGAGACAAGATATATAAGCTCATCCATTGGTGGCTAAACCCAGATGTAAATGGACCAGACCTGAAGGCTTCTAGGAATACCGATTCCTCCTGGGAAGGGTTTTGGAGGACAAACCATGTTTTTTAGAGTAGGATTTCTAGAATGTCTCTGAAAGAGACATCTTCTGTTGGTGATTTGGGGGACCCTTCATCAGAATCAGTGTTTTTGGTTAAAGATTCTTGAGGGGAATCTCAGTTCCTCCTTTTGCACAACCTCTCCCAGGGGACGTCTTCAGTAGGGTGCTCTGGAGAAGTACTGGAAGAGGCTGGGAGTTCCCAAACTGGAACTGCCTAGAACCTCTTACATGCTGGCTATCCCTGCAGTTAGGATGAAGAGACTCAGAAACAGGATTTGATAGGGGAACAGGAATAGGATCTGAAGAGTTAAGGGTTGAAACAGTTCTCTGGTGCGAGAAAGCCCTCTCCACTACCTTGAAGGCAGAGCGACCAGGAGAAGCCACGGTCAACCTCACCAGAGCTGAAACTCTCGGATCAGATAAACCCAGGTCCCCCCCCCCCCCCGATCCTTCACTCTGAGGCAGGAGTCAGAGCCAAGCTGTCCAGTGCCAAGGCTCTGAGCAGAAGCAACAGCTCCAAATGCTTCAGAGCAAAATTCATCCCCCAGATTTGATGCTGAGCTTCGGTTCAGAGACTCATCCTTGTCAAAGGTAGTTGGTGCCAAACGGGTCAGGGAAGTAGCTGGAGTTGAAGATGAAGGCATCTTCAGATCCAAAGCTTTGACTCTTAGAGGTATTGGATCAGAGAGCTTTGAAGCAGTATGACAGATTGGAGAAATTATGGTATCTAAGGAAGGCCTAAGGCTCACAGATCTAATGGGAGTCAGAGCCAGTAAACCCCCCCCCATCTGGATCTGTGTCATGGGAAATTTTATCATCATCCTATCCACCTCTGCTTTGGAAAGACTTCAGGAAGGCCTGAAAAAAGGAGCTTGAGATAACTTTGTTGGTGTCTCCTGTAAGAAAGGAGATCTAAGTCTTGAGGACACTGACTCCGGAGAAAAGTGAGTAGTCCATAGATGAGGAGACTTGGAGTTAGAGAGAGTCAGATCTGTGTCTTTTGGATCTGAGTGCTTAGGGATCTTAGCTGGTGGCTCTTATTTTGGAGCAGTTTTGGGAGACCAGACAGGGGAGTGCTTTATATGCTCCCTGGGCTCCATATATTAAGATTTCTGTGAGTGGGTTTGAGCCCCTGAAATTGAAACTGAAGAAGAAGGTGCTGAAGCAGGGATAAGGCCCTTAAGTACTAGGTTGTTGCGTGAGTCACTTATAGCTCTGGCACTGAAACCAGCACAAATAGTACAAAGAGTGTCTAAATGAGAAAAGGGCCTAAACAATAAATGCACTCCCTGTGGGCATCAGAGCTGGGAATCTTATGCCCACAGCAAGCACACTTTTTAAAGCCAGTAGGCAAAAGCCCAAATCCAACAAAATGAGAAAAAAATTAAAAAGAGAGTTTTTTTTGGTTAGGAAAAGAATGAAGGACAGAGAAGGAAAGAAATATCTTTAGCAACAATGGTAACAAGACTACTTCATAAGAAGTTAATGAAGAAGTAGAAATAATACTAACGATGGTAAAAGGAGATACCAAAAGATGGTAAAAATGGAATTAACTAAGCAGGTAAAGAGAAGATAGCTATAGAAAAGTTATTTATAGGTTAGGAGACTTAAACTTTAAAGTTATTACTCACTATAGAGGAAATAACTGCCTGAGCTCAAGAACACAGTCCTGACCAAATTGTTAAAGTGGCAAATGAGATCTGAGGTAATGCAGTGGTCAGTGGCATTATGGGCAAAGGGTAGAGCTCAAGAGTCAGATCCAATAATCTAGGGACAATTGGCTGAGTCAGATCTGAGGGTCAGTGAGGAATGAATGAAAATGACAACATCAATCTTATTATCTAAACTTCTAACATAAAAAAGAAATCTTAGTCATGTATGGGATTCAACCACAGGATTTCTACTTAAGCTTTCAAAAAAAAATAGTTTTAACCAAAGAGGTAAAACTGTTACCTAACTATCTATTACCATAGTTCCCTAGATGTAGCTTGTCAATACCAAAACATTTCTGGTTTCCTACTAGCTCTTCCCACAGATTATTCATCTTAGGTTTATTAGCAAGAGTCACTCACTTAAAGATGTTTGTCGTCAGTCTTGCTTGCTTAAAACATATATTAAACCATTTAGGAACTTGCAGGATATCACAAATAAGTAATATCAAACCCTCCTTAACACTAAAAGCTATAGTATCCCTTATTTTTTCAAGAATGTTTAGGTTTGTTCTATCTATAGCAATACCAGCAGCCACAATTATTACCATGTCATCATACTTTATCCCTTTACCCCACAGTGATTCCAATGATGCCTTCATAACAAGCATTCTTCCTCCTGATAAACATGAGCCAGTAATTCTGTTTATTTACCCCAAGGCAGAATATTCTTTAAACTCCGCATAATTGAGTCCCCTAATACCAATGCTTCTTGTTTACTTTTGATCGTTTCACTTTAACGTACCTACTCATCTAAAATCGTGTTCAGCTGTATATCCTGACCCAGCTGTGCCTCAGCATTTAAATCCATATCCCTTTGACTGCCACCCAGAGCCCTTCTACTGTTCTTTCATTTTCATAGTCCTCTTCATGCTCAGGTAATGAAGCAATTTCATGCCAAAACCTTTAATTAAAACATACAGCCCAATTCTGTCTACCACACACACACACACACACACACACACACACACACACACACACACACACACACACATGGATTATGAATATTTAGTGAGAGAAATAAAGAACTTCATTAAAATAATTTAGTGCCGTTGTCTTTTAGTACCTTTGCCTTTTTATTCATGCCTTTATCAGACTGAAGAAATACATCCATCACTAGTAATATTCAAATGTGTGAAAAATACTTCACAACCTGAATACATATAAGCATAGTACAAGGAACCATTCAAATTTAAAGTCATAATAAAATAACTATTCAGATGTAAAGCCATACTTCCTTCTTTTATAAAATACAAATGTAAAACTTTGCAGCTTTTCTCTTTTTTCTCTTTAGTACACAGTTATTATTTACAGAGTCTTTCAAAAGAAGACTTGCTGTGGCATGCTGCTGGTGCGGCTCTTTCATCTCCAGAAGAGTGCCTCCGTGTATGCTGAACAGTATTAAGTCTGGTTCTTTTCAGGGTATGTATAGGTTACTGTGCAGAAAGCCTAAATGGAAACTATAGTAGTAACAATAAATATATAAAGAGACCTTTAACTGTCATTCCGAATAGCTTAAAGATAAGTAAGTTTATGAAATTCCTGTATTTGGAAAATGCCCATGTCAGTATGTAGTTGATAAAGCTTGATTTAAATGTAGAGTACTCCTGCTATACCACAGTTTTGTGCTTTTTATGCCTTCAGGCTCAATTGCAACTGTGGTGGAGTCTTTATATTTGTTAGTGAACACATTACCAACAAGCAGATCCTGAGGGACTCACAAACTGAGCTTACTGAATTACAAATCACTGTAAATAGGATCAATGTGAACTAATAGCTTGTTACAGGCCACCGTTTTGTCCCCTGATGACCACGTACGTTTCCTTAGTGTTCTAAATGATTCCCCATTAGCAACAACTTCCTTATTTTGGGTGACTTTAATTACACTTCAATAAACTGGGACATCTTATCCTCCAATGTAGGATATGGTCACAAATTCCTAGACTTAATAAACCAAAATTACCTTGAGCAGCTGGTTAATAAACAAACGACAGGACAGTGACTTAATTCTTACAAATATGACCGCATCTTGCACTATGTCTTTGGTATCTCAAACCCAAAACTCTCATGTCGTCTCCTTATACTCACATATCATTGCCAAACACTGGAATTCTGTACCTCAGCATATTCTGTCCATCAGTGATACACATTCATTTAAACAGTCCCTAAAGGAATATTTCACCAAGCATAGGCTTTGCTCATGTTCTCCACCAGGCTAAATAATTCAACCCCTTATTGTCTAACATCCTTCTCTCCACCACCCATTGTCAATATTTCTTGGCAACTGAGCCTTCTTAGCTTCAGTTTGTGATATTTTTATCCTGAGAAAAAAAACAAATATATATTTTTGTTTTGTCTGTATGAATAGTATAAGCTTATTGTACTACCATAGTTATATGCTTGTAGATACAATGTCAAGGAACTTCCATTTGAACTCCTAGTGTAATTGTCATATGTACAAATGTATAATTATGTTATCTTCCTTGGAGATTTTCTCCCCGGGTTTCCGCTGAAAATGGGTGTCTGGCCCAATTGAACACTACCTGGTTATCAAATATAAATAAATAACAAATAAAATAAATATCCTTCCCCTACTGAATTCTGACTATAAACTTGTGACCTTCTCCTATATACTCCCAAAAGCTCCTACAACAAAACCAACAGAATTTAAGAACTACAAACATGCCAACCTTAACCTACTATGTGACAAAAATATCAAACTTCACTTGTGACTGCATTTCCTCTGATCTTAACAAAACAGCAAGTTTCACCAAGGAATTCTACACCCATTAAGAAAAATGCATAGAACTAGCAGTCCCTACCCAAACCAAGGATCATAGTATCACAGAAAATTCAAAAACAAACCTCCCTGGCAGTCCACCACCACTACACAGCAAAATAAAGAAACTACTTAAAATATTTAATAGTTACAAAACCCAGTTTCTCAAGAATAACAACAAATGTATTAAAAAAATGAAGAATACTATCAGGTCTGGTAAAGGGGCTCATGAACTTAGAGTGGCCTCTGAAGTCAAAGATAATCATACATCCTTATTTAGCTATGTTAGAAAACTAAAAAAATATATCCTACATTGCTCAGAACTTATTCATAATGGGGCCTCTTCTTCTGACCCAAATGACATTACCAATGTCCTTGCAAACAAACTTAGTGCCAACTTCACTTTTGAGACTTTTATTCAAAGCCCTGAAATATCCAAATCCCCTACTCCCATAATTTCCACTAAAGACCATTTGCTGAAAATGCTAACCAAGACCAAAACAATTTCCTCCATGGAACTTGACACTATACAAGTTTGCTTAATTAATAGTGGAAAACATGTCCTTGCAGACACACTCTTCAAATTGTTTAACTGAAATTTAGCTACTGAGTTTGTCTTTAATGAGTAGCACACTTCAATGGTGATACCCATTCATAAGGGTGGCTTTTCAACTGCCCTGATAATTATAGATCTATCAGCCTTACAAGCCTCATCTGCATAGCCACTGAATGTTTATAACAGACCTCATAAACTTTGATATCAAGAATATTGTTAGACGTGCCCCCTAACATTTTTGTTTTTGAAAGGTACATCCTGTCTATTTAATATGGTAAACTTATTCAAAAAGGTTATGGAGGCTGTAGATGGTGGCCACACAATGCAAGAGGCACATCCTGACCTAGCCAAGGCCTTTGACACCACTTCCCATGCTGGCATCATACAAAAGAAGGCAACCCATATAGGTTAAGATAGTTGAAAGACCAAACCCACACTATTAGAGTTGCAGGTGTCTCATAATAAAGTATAAAAGTGGCCAGCAGTGTCCTTCAAGGTTCCTTACTGGGACCTTTCCTTTTTGGTATTTACTTCTCCACTCTCCGAGCAGAGGACCAAGACCTCTTGCTAACAGAGTTTGCAGACAATTGCAAACTGGGTTTGTATTACATCACCTTATGGCACCTAAACTCTCTAGAATGAACTCTTCCCAGTAAGCTTTTGGTGCAGGAAAAACATAGCTGGCATTAGGCACCTGGCAAACCCGTGGCCATGGGGGCCCCCCGGTTATCTCCCTGCATATGTGGGCCCCCACATGAAGCAGCCATGGGTTTCTCCATTTCCTCTGCTCCTTGTACACACAAGTATCCGGGGAAAAAACGTTATTTGTTCTGTTTGTAGGTGACAAATGCAGACTGTTCATCACACTTTCACCAGAAAAAGAGAAAGTGTATATTAGCATATGTATGTGTCTATGTTTCTGGCTGTCTGCGAGTGCCCATGAGTGCATGTATGACATTGTTTGCAAGTGCATGTATGTGACTGTATGCGAGTGAATGTGCATATGCGGGTGTGCACGAGTGCATGTATATATGCAAGTCTGTGTGAGTACATGTTTGTGAATGTGCAACAGTCTGTGCATGCAAAGTTATGACTATGTGTATATGACTGTACCCGAGTATATGTGTATATGCAAGTGTGCATGAGTGCAAGTGTGCGCTAGTGCATGTATGAAAATGTGTGATTACGTGTATACAACTGTGTGTGAGTGCATGTATATATGTGAATGTGAGCAAGTGCCGGTATGCAAGTATGTGTGAGTATGTGTGGACATGCATGAGTGTGTAGAGGGTTCAGAATCAGCCTCCTACATATATGAGGTTACTCCAGAGAACATTATTTTTTTTAAACTTTAAGGCATGTATACCTCTCAACTGTACAGATTTTTGCAGACTGTCCAGATTTTTGCCTCATATTTTTTGGTCTGTTCTCCTCATAAAATGTATGGTTTTCTGTTAAATCATTGAATTTTGAAATCCCTAAATAATGACATACATTTCATTTTCAGACTTCATTTCCTTTGGAAAATGCATGCTAACACAAATCCTGTTATTCCAGCAACTTTTTAAGTTTATAAGAGCAATAGTTAAAATCTGTCCCTATGTTTGGTCCTCTGTCCCACCATTATTTTAGGCTTTAACCAGATTTCTTGCACTAAGAGTTTGAGAGGTATTCACAGCTATTTAGGGAAAATAATTCTTAATTTTTTTTTAATTTTATTTTATTTATTTATTTGATATATGGTTACCAGGAAAGTCAGACTGGGTGAGAAAACCTTTTCAGAGGAGGCCTGGGGAGAAAAGCTTCATACAATACAATAGTATATACGAAAATAGCATGCAAAAAGTAACAATGTATGTTGAAAAAAAAGATTCAGGAAAAGGTGGTACAAAAGCACTGGATTATAAAATAGTACAAGGACAAGGTATTATTGACCTTGCTCTACATTTGTCAAAGATTACTTGTTGTTTTTTAATTTTTATTTACATATATACATATTTACATATGGAGATGGGTTTGGAATATGAGTGATACAAGAAAAAAGGCTGGAAAAGAGGAAGGAAGAAATTCGGTAAGAGAGTCTGATGGGTTTTGGGGTGGGGGGGTGACTATATCTGCTGTGTGGGACTGCAATGGCTATTATGGACTAAGGGAGGGCCTATGTGGGTGTAAGAGTACTAGGGTCATAGTTTTGGGGAGGGTAGTAAAAGTGGAGTTGAGGGGGAGGAGTGTAAGGGGGTTGGTAATTAGCCTGGTGCTGAGCATGAACAGAGCCAGGAGTTAGCTAGGTGAGATTTGAGGATATTTTTGAATTTTGCAGTGTTTATGGTTTCCAGGATAGATTGAAGAATACAGTTCCAAGTCCTAAAGATGAGGTTGGAGTATAGTGAGCACCCAAAGCTGTTTTTAGATTTAGTAACTTGAAGGAGGAGTTTGTCAGAGGAATGTAAGATTCTGTATTAGAGTAGGGATGTAATAGATTTAAAAGTGCTGGGCACTTATCAGGGTGGTGTATTATGTTAGGAGTGGTTGTAAGCTGGGTTAAGGTTAGTAGATTAGGTAGCTCTAGCCAGTTAAGTTGTAAGACTGCAGTGTAGTGGTGGGATCTGTGTGGCGAGTTGGTAGCAAATTTAGCAATCTGATTGTTGAAGGATGTGAGTTTAGCTAAGTCTGTTTTCTCAAGGCTGGTATAGATAGCAGAGGTGTAAAGGTGGGGAGTAGATGAGTCCTGGCAACAGATAGTCTACTTGAGTTGTTGAGGAATGGCTTTATTCTGTAAAGGGAGTCTAGTTTTGTGTGAACTTTTTTAATGGTTAAGGATATGTGTTTATCCAATTTCATATTGTTATCAATGGTGACTCTAAGTAGTTTAACATGGGATACTGTATTAATTTTGGTTTTGTTTCCAGAGTAGACAGGAAAGGGGGAAAGAATTGTTGGCTTTACTGGATGAGAAGAACATTAGTTTGGTTTTATTAGGACTGAGAGTTAGTTGTGATTTTATTGTGATTGATTGTTTATTGATAATTGATTAGTTGCAATTTTATTGCAATAGTACTTTTTTCAGTTAAAAAGAAAAGCTGTCAATGTAAAATTCAGCAAATATTACTCAACAAATGCATTTATTTATTTATTTATTATATTTGTCTTTGCTTACAGGGAAAGTTCAGCTGGGTAATACCCATTTTCAGCAGAGGCCTGGGGAGAAAAGCTCCATTTGCTTACATTGCATTATACTAAGTTCCAGTTAAACACAGAGTAGTTACATTTCTATTTATAGTAAACTCCAAACGAACTTGCCCTTGATGGAAGGTAGCCGGAATAACCAAGAACACAGCAAAGTAAAATAAAATCTTCTCATTTAATTATACAAAGGTAAAAGTGAGCGCTTTCACAGTGACAACCACTGCTTCATCAGACATTTTTTTTACAAGTCCCAACCACACATAAATACTGTTTAAAATTCAAAGTATTCAATCATGTTAATGTATCAATTAATTAACCTAAATTATATCCAAAGTTAAAATACTCTTTAAAGCTACAGTACATCAGTACAACATTATATAGTCTTGGCAACATATCAGTACAATATACATAAACACATCCATGTGTGAATATATATAAGCATATATCACCCATGCTATTATATTTAAACAATAAGAAGACCAATGTGCATGGGGCTATTTTAGTTTCCTGGATTTGAGGGCTGGCTTCAAGGGTACATTATCATTAAGACCTAGTCCACTATGTGCCCTTAATCTCTGAAGCCACTTCACTTCAAGATTCTCTGTTAAATTCACCAAGTCTCCCAATCTAGTACTAGTGTTCTGTACTTGCAGAATTTGGAATAGAAATGTATGATCTTCACCATTAGCCAAAGTATATTTGGCTAAAGCACTATAATCCTGCCCTCTCCTAGTACAATAGACATGGTCTCTAATCCTTTCTCTAAGGTGGTTTACTGTTGTACTGTTGCTTTAAAGAGTATTTTAACTTTGGATATAATTTAGGTTAATTAATTGATACATTAACATGATTGGTTACTTTGAATTTTAAACAGTATTTATGTGTGTTTGGGGGACAGCCGCCGTGGTGCAGTGGTAGCGTTGTTGCCTCACAGCAAGAGGTTCTCCCATTCGATTCTCGGCTGGAGTGCGGGGAGTGCCTTCTGTGTGGAGTCTGCATGTCCTCCCAGCGGTTGGGTGGGCGTTCGAAAGACATGCGTAAATGGGCTTGCCTTCACTGAAGGTTGAATATCGAGCTGGCACCTTGGCGTTCGTGAAAATCTACTGCCAATCATTAGCGGACTGGAGTTCTGCTGTGGCGACCCCTAACTGAGAAAAGCCAAAAGACAACAACATTTATGTGTGGTTGGGACTTGTAAAAAATGTCTGATGAAGCAGTTGTCACCGCAAAAGCACTCACTTTTACCTTTGTATAATTAAATGAGAAGATTTTATTTTACTTTGCTGTGTTCTTGTTTATACCGGCTACCTTCCATGAAGGGCAAGTTTGTTTGGAGTTTACTACACTTGTTCTCCGGGGCTGCTTTGGACTGTTTGGGCTGTGTTTTATTATTACATTTCTATTTATATTTATGCACAAACAGTAGTTACAGTTATACATTCTAAGATTTTACAGAGATGGAGCTTACTAAAGACAAAGCCCACATACAATTTAGTGGATTGTACAAGCAGCAGTTATGTATAAAAATAGTTTTGTCATTTTAGTGAGAGGTTGAGAGTATTCTGTTTAAGGAGAGTATTTGGAGAGTATTGTATGGTGAATACAAAGTCTTAACCATGTGATGAGCATGTGCAGGACCAGGACTGGTTAGGATGTTTTCTAAGCAAGGGTTTAAAACTACTGAGTTTGTCAGAGAGTTATACTTGTGTGGAGATACTATTCAAGAGTTTAGCAACTTATTAGGAATAGAGTGAGTCTCCTGCAACATTATTTGACCTATTTGTAAGTAATAAGAATTTGTTACTAGATTGGAAGTCCCTTGTTGGACAGTAGGGCAGTCATATTTTTGTAGTGCAGGGCATTTTTTGGATAACGAATGAGTTTGTGTGCTGTAAGTTAGTTGTGTGTAAGTTAGGTAGTTGTGCAGTTCAAACCAGTTTAATTGCTTTAATCTATGACAGTGGTGGGTCCTATGAGGGAGATTGGTGGCAAATGTAACTATTTTATTGTAGCAGGAGGCATTTCTGAACAAATTCATCCTATCAGGAAACCAGCTTTTTTATTGTATTGTGAAACAGCAACTTCTATTGATTATGATGCACCAGTGCACGGGAGGTGTGGTGGTTTTGACAACAAAGAAACAATATTTTGGAAAGTTTAGTGCTGTTCATGCAACACACTTTTATCTGAGTAACTATAAATAGATATTTTGTTATATCTCAAAGATCATGCTTCTTAGCTAGTAGAAGTTACTCACATGGTTTGTTTTCTTTTGTATAAATATATCTTTGTCTGTGTTTTAAGTGATAATTTAATAAAGGTGTTTGCCACTGCAGCAGGCTGGTAATTTGCCTCAGATGCAGGGGAGAAACTTTGCTGTGGCCAAGCTGGTTGCTCAGACCACTCTCCCTTTTCCCCTAGATCCTCTGACTGGCAAATACAGCCACTATGCATTGGGGTTAGCGATGTCCTCTGCAGCTATTGGGCTCCCCTTTGTGGGAAGGGAGAACCACTTTTGTTGGTGTTGCAAGAAGGGGCAAGGAAAGTATCCCTGCTTAACCAGAATGTTGTGCCCATCCCTGAGGAAGCTATTGCTGCTATTAAAATGTTTGACTTAATTTTCCTGTCAAAAAGAAACAGAAAACTAAACTTAAACTGTCACTGGACAGGAGTAGTTTATCAAGTCCTTCTCAGGGTCTTGTACAGGCTATTGACCTTTCTTATCAGGTGGTTTCTGGTAAAAGAAAAAGTGATTCTTTTTTTCCTGAAAAGATTCAAGAAATTAAATCCAGAGAGGATGTGATGGAAAAGATACAGTTTTTTTTCTCTCACAATTTTGATCCAGACTCAGTGGAGAGCATATTACCTGAATCTCCATATCAATGATTCTCTTCTCCAAGACTATTTCCTAGAATATGCGGGTGTATTCAGTGGAAGAACATTGAGGTTTCCCAGTCCCCCAGAAAATACTATCAGCTGCTTCAGAAGGAATTTCCAGAACCTTTACCTATTTCTCCAGTTCTATCAGCTCTGGAGGAAGTGTGTGTCACTGTCTGCAATTTTCCTGATGTAATGTATAAAGATACTAAGTATTTTAAGTTTTTATACACTCTTCCCAAACATGACCTAGCAGCTATAGTGTTAGTTAATACAGCTGCTGCCAAACATGTTAACTCTAATCCTTCCCCCTTTGACAAGGATAGTAAAGCAATTTTTAAGTTTGGGGAAAAGTGTTTGTTTTTGCAACTTTAATTTTAATCATTTTGAGTTGTCAGGCTCATATGTTAAAGTTTATTGTGACTAACTGAAAATACAAGGAATATTTTATCTGCAGCTCCTCCCAACGAGGAAAAGTCTGCTTTGTGTGGTTTGGTTTCTTTCATTTTTCAGGTCACTAGTCTTTTAAAGTGTGTTTATGTAGATACTACATCCAGTAAGGCTGTCATTGGTATTGTGTCGATGAAGTTTGCCTGGCTTCATTCTCAGAACCTCCTAGAGAATGTAAAATTGAGCTTTTATATTCACCTTTGGATAGAGATTTTATTCCCACTGCTGCAAAAGTTATCAAAATATGATGACAGGGTGAAGCTGATATACAGGGAATCTCACAGATTATTTTTAATCCCTCCCTCTCTAATTTTTCAAAGGTTATATTGCTCCCTTGTCTAACTGCTGCAAGAAACAAAACAAAATAAACAGTCTCAGCAATATGTTGGTAAGCAGATATTAAAAAACAATGGTGGAGAGGTTATCTAAAAGAAACCAGGAATCCCCCAGAACAAAGGACAGTGAAAAAAAAGTCAGAATGAATATGTAAGGGGCCATGTCCCAACTCCCACCATGACAACCTCTTATCCCTTCCAGAAAGTCAGATTCTCCATTTCTTTCTCTTTGGCAACAGGTTGTTTCAGACAAATGGGTTCTGAGACTGACTCAGTTGGAAGAGATCCCGCCTTCACAAGGAATTTTTCCACATTCCCAGATCAACCCCCCTCTGTTCCCTCCTGTTCTACAGCAAATGCTTTATCAGGAGGGGGATAATATAAATAGTTCCTTTTTCCCAGTGGGGAAGAGGTTTTCATTCAAGAAGATTTCTGAAGCCAAGAAAAGAAAATGCCTGGAGATCAGTTATGAACCTTTTTCTTAAACCAGTTTGTGATAGTGCCCAACTTCAAGATGCTTTCACAACACAATCTCTTAAGCCTTCTTCCTTATTTTAGATTTTTTAGTAACCTTATATTTAAAAGATGCTTATCATTACATTCCTATCCATTATGGCTTCAGATGTTTCTTAAGGTTTTATGTATCTGAATCACATTATTCATTCTCTGCCTTAGCCTTTGGGTTATCCACTGCCCCAAGAGTGTTCACAAAGTGCCTAGGTCCAGTTCTAGAACATTGTAGGCTACCTGGTATCCACATTTTTCCATATTTAGATGTCCTGCATATCTATGCAGACTCTTTTTTTAAAGTGTCAGGAATCTCTCTTTGGTGAGAGATCACATATGCAGGCTAGGATTCCAAGAGAATCTCAGTACAAAGAGCTTTTCTTCCAGAGGAAAAAAATATCTACATTTAGATCTATTCCAGAGCTTTTCCGCTGATCCCTCTGGTTTTACACATACAGCCACTATGGACTGGGGGTTAGCAATGTCTTCTGTGACTGTTGGGGTCCCCTTAATGGGCAAGGGAGGGAATATGTCAGGATTCTGAGTCTCCTGGCATCTATGATTCTCATGATATCTATTTCAAGACTCCACATGAGAAAGATACTACGGTATCTGAAGTCTGTTTGGTCCCACAACCAACACCTATTATCCTTTCAGGTTCCAGTTCTGGGATGTGTGAGAAGAGAAATCACTTGGAGGAGACATCAATTACCCTAAATTCAGATCTCTCCCTCTCCTCCCTCCAGCTCTGAAACAGCCAGTCACCACAGTTATCTTGCACTTTGCTGGGGGAATAAAAGTGTAAGGTATCTGTGACAACAAATGCAAGTCACAAGCACATAAATGTAAAGGAGGACAACAAAGAAAGACACAAGCACATAAATGTAAAGGAGAAATTTACCCTTATCAAGGCACTCAACTCTCTAAATCACCTTTGGTCCCCAGCACCACTTCAATTTGTTAGGGACTATACCACAGTGATGTGGTACATAAAAAAGCAAGGGAGAACCAGGTCTTACCTCCTTTGTAGACTAGACATGTTATCATAGGTTCATAGGTTCATAGGTTCATACTAGGCTATCTGCCCAAGGGCATTTATAAGCCTAGCCCATAGTTATGTGGCTTTCGCCACCCCTTTAGTTTGAATAAAACTATGCCTATTATTTTGCTGTGCCTCTGTCAAGCA
Organism: Protopterus annectens; assembly: GCF_019279795.1. NCBI lineage: Eukaryota > Metazoa > Chordata > Ceratodontiformes > Protopteridae > Protopterus > Protopterus annectens. The sequence continues at coordinate 873,462,283 of NC_056747.1, forward strand.
GTGACACTGAAGTAATCCCTGGGGTATATCTGCAATCTCCCATCCATTGGTCAAGATTCCTCTTGAACAAGGCCAGCGAGGTGCTCTGCCTCACATGTACTGGGATTTTGTTCCACAGCATAGGGAGTCTCTGGGTGATGAATCTGTCCCTCCAGCATGTTCTATTAATAACCGTGTCAAGGTTTAAGTCTCCGCCCTTGTGGTTCTAAGGGATCTAGATTTTTGAGGTGAAGCATATTCATCAAATCTGGGTTTGACATGGCCTTATATGTCAGGCACAGGTCACCTCTGAGCAAGCGGTATGAGACTGAATAGAGCTGGAGTTCTTTCAGTCGGGCAGCATAAGACATATTTTTGAGACCCTTTATCCTTTTGGTGAGGAACTTTTGGGGCCTTTCCAGCTGCTGCAGGTGTCGGGTCAGATACATTCCGAATGGGGCATTGTACTCAATCATAGGTCTAATGAGTGATGAGTACAGGGGACGATGACCTCCCTTGATCTAGATGTGAATCCCTTCATGATCAGGTGGGCAATGTAGAAGGTTTTCCTAACTACTTTAGCAACATGAGTGTCAAAGCGAAGGCTACTGTCAACCTGGGTCCCCAGATCCCTGATGACTTCTTCTGTGCTCAGTGGATTGCCACCTATATGGTAGCTAGGGTAACCTTGTTTTTCCCGAAGGGTATGACTATGCATTTCTTGGCGTTTAACTTTAGGCCATGGCTCTGGCACCAGTTATCCGTTTCTGTGAGGCCCTTCTAAAGGATATCTGTGTCAGATGTGTTTTCGACTATGGCCCAGTTTGCAGTCATCTGCAAACTTTGTCAGCCATAACCCTCCTGTGTTTGCTTGTACTTCAGAAAAGTAGATGCCGAACAAGAGTGGACCCAGGACTGAGCCCTGTGGGACACCACTTGTGACAGGCTTTGAGTCTGACATGGCTCCAGCAACTCTGACCCTGTGGGTTCTGTCACTTAGCCAGTTTGCAACCCATCTTGTGATGTATGGGTTTACATTCAAGCTGATGAGTTTTTCGATGATACCTGAGGGGGTATTGTGTCGAAGGCCTTTGCCAGGTCGAGGTAGGCTGTATGGACTGCCTTTCCCTCATCAATGGCCTTGGTGACTGTCTCGAAAAAGTCAACCAAGTTTAAAAGGCATGATCTGCCTTTGACAAAGCCAAACTGGGTTGGATCCAAAGTCTGCAAGTTCCCTATGTCTTTATTTATGAGTTCCATTATGATCCTCTCCATGGCTTTGCAGATAAGGCTTGTCAAGCTAATGGGACGGTAATTTCCAGGGTCGGTGGAGGCACCGCCCTTGTGAAGTGGGACCACAGTCGCCGTGCGCCACTCCTTGGGTACCTATCCTGAGGTGAGGCTAAGATTAAACAGCTGTCCTAACTGCGAGTTTAATTCCTCATTGAGTTCATGGAGCACACAGCCGGGGACACCATCCGGTCCCATGGATGCTGTGTTTTTTGCCTTGGAGAGAGCAGTTCTCACCAGGGCGTTGGAGATGTTTGGGGGGCTACAATCCTCTGGTATAGATATCTCTCCTTTTGGGGGGAGGAGGGAGAAGTTTGCACTGAACCTGTCAGCCAGTATGTTGGCAATGTGTGTAGGTTCAGTAATCTTCACATCATTTTGAACTAATTCTGAGCATATCTGTGAGTTTCCTCCTAGGTTTCTAACATAGCTAAAGAAGGCCTTATGATTGTCTTTTGAGTCCTTGGCGATTTTTCTCTCAAAATTTGCCTTGGATGATTTTATGAGCGCTCTTAGTTTTTTACTTATAATGATCAAAGATGTCTTACCTTTCAAGGATTTTGCTCTATCTTGTAGTAGCTTCCTCCTTTTGTTGTAGAGCTTGTTTATGGCTGGGGTCCACCAGACTGGGCGCTTGCCTTTGGTACAAAGAGTCTTAGTTTTGTTTGGGATTGCCTGATCCATGCAGTCCTGTAGGTGCTGGTAGAAGGCATTTGTAAGTGATTCAGCGGTTTGAGTAATGTTTACCACTGGCTCAGGGGCCTTAAAGGAGACCACACTAGTTTTAGAAGTGTGAAGTCGGCTTTTGAGAAGTTTTTCACTGTGGTCTTTTTATTTCAGGTGGGGCGGGATGAGGACCTCCAGTGAGATTATTTTATGATCTGATCTCACCAGTGAGGGGTATACTTCGGTGTTGAACATTGTGATCCCATGTTCGTGATGATGAGATCAAGTATGTTTTCTCCTCTTGTGGGGATGGTGACTAGTTGTTCCATGGCATTTGAGTTTATGAACTCCAGGAACCTTTGGGCTAGAGTGTTTGGGCTTGAGTAGTGTTCCCAGTCTATATTAGGGTAGTTGAAGTCACCTAGTATGATGGTGTTTGGAGATACATTTATCCCTCCAATGTTTTCAGGAAGACCATGTGAGGTTCCTGAGTTTGAGAGGGTGGCCTGTAACATGCTACAAATTGCAGAGCAGTCTTGCCTATGGTTAATTGCACCTGGATGGTCTCCGATGCATCGTGCGTTGCCACCAACCTTGAGGTGTGGGTGTCCTTTATGAATATGGACACCCCCTCCTTTCTTGGTGTTGTCCGGATTTTGGGGCGGAACGCATGATATGAGGTGAAACCTGATAGTGCTGGGGTGCTCTCAGGAGCCTTGAACCAGGTTTCTGTCACAGCACAGACATCGATGTTCTCCATACTGAGAAGGGCCTCAGTGCGTGCATCTTGAGATTGAGACTTCTGGCATTGAGCAGCATTACCCTTAGTTTTTTCCTTTTTTGTGTTCTAGGGTGGTAGGTTTAGAATTTGAGCCTTGCCTAAAAAAGGCACTATGGGGGTGGCAAGAGCCTTTGCCAATATCCGGAAGCCTAGGGGTGACAGGTGCAAGCCATCCCTTGCGAAGCAGCGTGGCTTGTCCAGCATGTCATCCCAGGCAGACAGACATTGGATCCCCTTTGAATGACACCAGAATTTAAGCCAATTATTAAAGATGATCATCTTATCACTGTATTGTGGCATCATTCTAGGTGAAGATATCATGAGATATAGTTTTACAGCAGAAGCTCACTCTACTTCCTACATTCTGTCAGAGCAAAACTGTGCGACAGACAAGCTGGGCAGGACAAAGGCAGACCTTCACGATCTGATCCATCTGTGAAGAGTTCCTCAAGTAGGCCTTTTTGCCTTCCCAATCCTTCCCAATGAACAATCAGCTGGCAGAATTCTGCTCCAAGACTTCATGCAAGAAGGCATGGAAGACAGATAACTTTTCCTGTCCTTGGACAGGAATATTCCTATATGTTTTCTACCTTTTCTGATATTCAAGGTGATTCTGAAGTTTCAGAAGGAATCCCCAAGATCATTGTGGTAACTCTCTTTTGGCCCAGACAACAGTGTTTATTCCTTCTTTTGGAATTGGCCAGTGGCAATTAGGAACTTGTTTACTGAGGATGTGCAGGAGGTACTAATGGGGGCAAGAAAGCCCTATACTAGAAAATCATATATTAGCAAAATGAAATGTTTTCTTGTTGGTGCTAAAAACATAACCTGAACCCATTCAGAGTAGTGTTTCACTTGTTTTACAATACCTGTGTGAGTTGCTTTAATGTCTGCCTGTCTTACTTCTCTATCAAGGTTCATTTGTTTGCTGTTTCAGCAAGTCTGCCCATGGATCCCCCTTTTTCAAGGCATTCCCATTTCAACAGATTTTTAAAGGGATTTTGCATAAAAGACCTCCAGGAAAACCAGTGGCTCCTCCTTAGGACATTCATTTTGAGTTAGAGAAGCTAACACGTGCTCCATTTGAACCAACTCATCTGGCTGACTTGAGGTTCTTAAGGTGGCTCTGTTATTCTACTATCTTTATTATTTCATAAGGACATTGTTTTAAAGCCCTAATGTTATGCCTTTTCTTGTTTTTCATTTTGTTTTTACCTCATCTAGAATTCTTCTGAGACATTGGGGAGGGGGTGGGGGCAGCTGTGAGAATTCTGCAGAATGTACTGATTCTTTTAATGAATGCTAATCCAAACCCTGAATATCTTTTTAAGTTTACTATAGCAAAGTTTGTAACTATTTCTGATGTTATACCTTTGCTCTGTGGTTATTTTCAGCTTTGGAATTATGCTGAGAGGTTAGGAGTTTGGTAGGGGCTGAGAGAATGTTGTACAATGTCTTTGTGTACCTCTGTGGGACTGGCTACCTTGATGCAGTGCAGGGCCTTGTCATAATGTAACATTGGTACTAAATGCCAGTCAGTGTGTGCATGTACCTCTGTGCTCTGTGCATGGCTACCTTGATGGGTACAGGAGCTTGTCATAATGTAACATTGGTACTAAATGCTAGTCAGTGTGTGTGTACCTTTGCATGGCTACCTTGATGGCTACAGGGGCTTTTCATAATGTAACATTGGTACTAAATGCCAGTCAGTGTGTGCATGTACCTCTGTGCTCTGTGCGTGGCTACCTTGATGGGTACAGGAGCTTGTCATAATGTAACATTGGTACTAAATGCCAGTCAGTGTGTGTGTGTGTGTGTGTGTGTGTGTGTGTGTGTGTGTGTGTGTGTGTGTGTGTGTGTGTGTGTGTGTGTGTGTGTGTACCTCTGCATGGCTACCTTGATGGCTAGAGGGGCTTGTCATAATGTAACATTGGTACTAAATGCCAGTCAGTGTGTGCATGTACCTCTGTGCTCTGTGCATGGCTACCTTGATGGGTACAGGAGCTTGTCATAATGTAACATTGGTACTAAATGCCAGTCAGTGTGTGTGTGTGTGTGTGTGTGTGTGTGTGTGTGTGTGTGTGTGTGTGTGTGTGTGTGTGTGTGTGTGTATGTGTGTGTGTGTGTGTGTGTGTGTGTGTGTGTGTGTGTGTGTGTGTGTGTGTGTGTGTGTGTGTGTGTGTGTGTGTGCGTGTGTGTGTATGTATCACTGCATGGCTACCTTGATGGCTAGAGGGGCTTGTCATAATGTAACATTGTTACTAAATGCCAGTCAATATGTGTGCATATACCTCTGTGAGTTAGTACCTTGTTGTGGTACAGGGACTTGTCATCATGTAACTCCTTCTTATTATTATTCTTCTTTCGGCATTTCCCGGTTAGGGGTTGCCACAGAGGAACTCCGGTCCTCTAATGATTGGCAGTAGATTTTTATGGTGCCAAATTGCCAGCCCGACGCCCAACCTTCAACGAAGGCACGCCCATTCATGCATGTCTTTCGAACACCACTCGACCGTGGGGAGGACATGCAGACTCCACACAGAAGGCGCTTTGTCATCATGTAACATCGGTACTAAATGCCAAGTCAGTGTGTGTACCCTGGCACTTTAAGTTTTTTAATGGTCTGAATGTAGTAACACTATACAGTGATCATTAAATGGTGCTGAGTGAGCTTGACAGAGAAAGGGGTGTGACGGCAATGTGGTCACACTTTATATTCTCCTGGGTAGGGCCCCCAACTTGAAACTTGCTGGGGTCCCCCAAAACACTAGCACCAGCCCTGACTAAAAATGGGTTCAAACTAAATGCTTAAAAGTGTAGCATCATCATTTTTGGTAGACAACTCCTTTCCTCATCATACTGTGTAGACAACACTATTCTACAAAATTAAACTGTAGCTAAGGACGTAGGTATTTGGGTTCATAGTTCATTCTCTTTTGGCTATCATGTGACAACTATTGCCAATAAATCACTTTATTTACTCCAAATTAATTGTCAAAGGGATATCATCATGGTCTAAAGAGGTAATCACTCCCTTATACTCAGCATTGATCAGGCCAGTTATCAGGAGCAATGCCCCCTTTGAGATGTATCTCATCTCACTAAACATATCAAACAATTAGATGAACCCTCAAAGGTTCCCAACCAAATGCTCATAGGCCTAAAGTCCCAGAGCTACCAAGAGAGGTTGGAAGCTCTATTCCTTTATTCAGTCTTATAGACTTTCAATAGGAGATCTCTGTCTTGCCTACAGTGCTACTAGATACCCTAGTCTCCTGCACCTTCTGTTTCTCTGCAAGTCCATTATCTCTACCAGTACTAGAATGAGAGACCCAAATCTTCACTAACAGACACATAAAATATGAAAGAGGGGCAGGTTTATAACCCAGCATCTCCCGAACCTCTGGAATAAACTTCCCCTGCATGTTAAATAGCACAACTCACTATCTTCCTTTAACTGTGAGACTCAGTGGCTTTGGAATATTTATGAATCTATGAATCTATGAGATATATCAGTAAAAGCTGACAAAATGTCATGATGCATATGATGTTCATTCTCAAGCTCCCTGATACTGCACTATTTGCTGATTTCTGAGAAAAAGAAGTTATGTACTCACCATAATGTTCCATGTTTGTTGTCCATCTTGCCTTTATTCTTACTGGTTGGGTTCGGAATCGATCCTCGGTTCTGACTCGGCCGCATTCTAAAGCTCGAAGTCTTCCACTTGGCTCGTGGCTGAATCCCTATCTTATGATGCACTAGTGTGCTTCCCCAGATCTTATTTGCTGATACTTATAGTAAGTATTAACCACTACAGAATTTAGGGAAAATTCAGTAAGCGGTATGAAAGTCAGAAAACTTCCTTGGTAAAAAGGAAACTTTTCTTCTAGGTCCTCCAGAAGCTCTAGGCTGGGGGAAGGTGGGTGGGAAGGCAAGTTGGACAACAAACATGGAACATTATGGTGAGTACATAACTTCTTTATGTTATGTTGTGCTATCTTGCCTTCATTCTTACTGGTTGGGGCAGCATCCCTAGCACCATATTTCCTGGGCGGCTCACGGGACTATATTCTTCAGGACAGTGGAACCAAAGGAGGCCCTGTCCCTGGAGGCCATGTCTATTTTTTAATGAGTAATAAAGGTGTGAGGCTTTCCCCACATTGCAGCGACACAAATGTCATCTAGTTGCAGTCCAGCCTGATACACAGATTATGTTGCAATAGCCCTTGTGGAGTGACCTTTGATTTTAAAGGGCAGATCTTTATTGTTAGAAGTATAAATAAATGTGATACCATTTGAAAGCCATCTCAAAAGTGTGACCTTGAAAACAGGATCACCTTTCTAAACCTCTGAAAAGGAGATGAACAACTGATCAGATTTCCTGAAAACTTTAGTTCTGTGTAAATAGAAACGTAGTTGTCTATGCACGTCCAGTTGATGGAGTGTATATTCTACCTTGTTGCCATAATTGGGGAAAAAAATGGTAGCTCAATAGATTGATTAAGATTAGTTTCTGAGCACACTTTTGATAAGAAGGATGGATTAGTTCGCAGAGGCACTCTGTCCTTATGGAAAATCAAATAAGGAGGTCTGATTGATAAAGCCTGAAGCTCAGAGACTCTTCTGGCAGAAGTGATAGCAATCAGTAAAATTGTTTTCCATGATAAAAATTTGATATTGCATGTTGATGTGGGCTAAAATGGGGGAAGAATCAGACGAGATAGCACAAAATTTAGATCCCAAGGTGGCAGGGGGTCTTTAATGGGAGGTCTTAATAAACAGGTGCCCTTTAGAAATGCTTTGCATAATCTGTGGGGCATCAAATCTGGAGAAGTCACTTATATGAAAACTGGAAATTGCAGCCAAGAGTATCTGCAGTGGAGCCTTTATGAAACAGTTCTGCCAGGAAATCAAGACTAGAGATAATCGGAGCAAAAAAGGGGTCAATATTTATGTCTGAATCCCAATAAGAGAACCTTCTCCATTTACTGAGGTATAACTTTCTGGCTGAGGTGTGATATGAAGAAATTACTATGTGCTTTACTGCTGGCGTGAGAGTAGGAATCCTGACTATATTTGAAACGGAAGCAGCCAAGCTGCCAACTTGAGAATCTGGAGGGAGGGGTGGGGCGTTCCCGACATATGAGTCAGATGGTCTGGAACTGGGTCCGGAACCCACGGTTCCTCATGAAGATGAGACCAGAGGAAAGGAAACCAAATCTGACAAGGCCAGTATGGGGCAATGAGAATCAGCCTGCTTCCCAATGACTTGGCTTTCTGGATGACTTTGGATATTAAAGGAAAGGGGGGAAACACATAAAGAAGTCCTGAGGGCCAATCATGTACAAGTGCATCCCTTGGTTTCTCCCCCGGAGGGGGGACTAGGGTAAGGTAGTTGCTGCATTTGGTGTTTATGGGAGAGGCAAAGAATTCGCAGCAGGGCTGGCCCCATTTTTGGAAAATCCTTTCCGGTAACTCTTGCTTTAGGGACCACTCATGAGGCATGAGTATTGCCCTGCTGAGACTGTCTGCTATCACACTGGATTTCCCCGAGATGTGTGTTGCTGCTAGAAAGCATTGGGAAGATGTTGCCCATTGCCATACTCTGAGTGCCTCTCGACAAAGGGGGTAAGATCCATTTCCTCCTTGCTTGTTTATGTACCAGACCACTGACATGTAGCCTGTCTGAATTGTAATTGTTCCTAGTGGAAGAGAGTCCTGAAGTGCTTGCAATGCCAAGAGCACAACTCTCATCTCTAGGACATTGATGTGCAGATGGGCCTCATGATCCTACCAGGTGCCTTGGACTGTCCTCCCCAGATAATGCCCCCCCACCCTATCTGGGAGGCTGTTGTGGGAGAAAGACACGACCTACTGTCATGTGGCTTGAAATAAGCCACCATCTCAGGTCTCTCTCTTGCAAGATTCTGTGATCCTGATTTGGTGGGACATGGGTAGTTCTTGTAACGACCATTGGGTGAATAGAAGCCACTGAAGAATTCTCATGTGCATGCAAGCTAAAGGGGCTAAGGTTAACGCTGCTGCCATGGTTCCCAGGACTTGTAGAACTGTTTTTGCTTTTACTCTGGTCTTTGACATGAGATTTGAAATTTGTTGTCTGAGTAACAAAACTCTTTCTGCCAGCAATTTTGCCATCATAGTGACTATGTCTTGGTGTGCTCCTATATAGACGATATGTTGAGATGGCAACAAGGCATATTTTTCTGAATTTATCATAATCCCTAACTGAGAACAGAGTTGTAAAGTAGCGTCCCTTGCTTGTTGTAGTAGATGCTTGGTGGTGGTAGTTAGGAAAAAAAAGAAAATAGTCTCTCCACACCGTCAAGCCAAATAAAATTTATTAAAAAACAACAAAGCTTTTGGATATAAAAAACATCCTTCCTCTTTGTAAGACACTGAGGAAGGATGTTTTTTTTATATCCAAAAGCTTTGTCATTTTTTTAATAAATTTTATTTGGCTTGACGGTGTGGAGACACTGTTTTCTTTTTTGCCGTTGCTTTGGTGTTGCTCTCTCCACCTTATCGCTTGTTCCACATTTTTATTGGTTCGTGGTAGTTAGGAGCCAGTCATCTAGATATGGAAACACTCGGAATCCTAGACACCTCAAGTGAGCCGTAACTACTGCCATGCATTTGGTGAACACTCTGGGGCTGTAGTGACTCCAAAGCGCAGAGCTCGAAACTGGTAGTGACTGGCTGCCAGCCGGACATGCAGATGACTCCTTGAGGGCCTGTCCATTTTTATGTGGTAGTATGCATCCTGGAGGTCTATAGAGCACATCCAATTGTCTTTCCCTAAAAAGGGAAGAATCGACTGCAGTGTCACCATCCGGAACTTGGTCTTTTTTACAGATTCATTTAATTTGCTGAGATCCAAGATGGATTTCTAGTCCCCTGTTCTTTTTGGCACTAAAAAGAATCTTGAGTAAGTTCCAGATCCAATCTGGTCTGTGGGGACTCTTTGGATGACTCTTTTGTCTAGCAACTTTTGAATTTCTATGGTTGCTTGATCCCTTTGACTGGGTGGAACATCTGAGATGTTTTTCATGTTTGGGACAGAAAGGGAAAAGGGTATGGAGTAGCCTGTGGATATTATGCTTTGTACCCATCTGTCTCTTGTTATTTTTCACCAGGCTTCTGGGTACAAAGATAAATGACCCCCAACTACCTCCAGAGGTGGGCAGGCGTGCCTCCCTTCAGGAGAACTGGAAGGGCCTGTCACAAAAGGAATCATGGTCTCCCTGGTTTTGTGGACCCCCACTGCCACGAGTGTGGTGTCTGCCATTATTACTTCCCTCTCTACCTCTGGGGAAAGGTTCACCTCATCCATCTTGAAAAACTCCCTGGGATTTTTTTGAACCACATTTTTCCACCCTTCTGACCCTTAGGATAAGGTCTCGAAGGTACAGAAAAATGTGTTCCAATGGCAGAGAGACTCTTTCCTTTCTGTCTGCATCTCGTGAGTGTGTCTTTGACTTTTGGTCCAAAGAGTGAGGAACCATTGAAAAGGGCATTGATAAAGGTAGACTTATAGGATTCCACAAAATTACATAAGCACATCCAAGAGTGTCGCCTTAGGGAAACTCCTGAACCTGCTGCTCTACTCACTCCATCTGCTGCATATGAGATGAGTCTCATGGAGGAGTTCACTGCAGAGTTTAAGGTGGATAGCTGAGGATCACCTTATCTGAGGCCCCTGCAGCTAGTGAACCTTGAAGAGTCTCTCCTAGCTCCTTTAGGAGATCTCTCTTTAGCCTTGTGAAGTGTGCCAAGTAATTCAGTGATCTGAGGGCAAAGGTTGCTGAAGAAAAGATGCACTCACATATCTGTCCATCATACAAGACTCCTTGTTCGGTGGATGGAGAGATGAGGAAGTTTCAGCAAGTTCCTTCATGGTGGCTGCTGCCACTACCATAGCATCTACTGAAATGCCCTTAGAAAGAAATTGTTTATCAGCTGGGGCTGTAATAAATTTGTTAGGCCTCTGAGGGACTGGTTCCACTGCTTGTGGAGACTCCCATGCTTCTTAACCAACCAGTTCCATGAGTTCATCGAAAGGTGTAGATACCCAGGTGGCTGAAGGGTGAGATCCAAAGGCCTTCAGGTACATTGACTCCTCCTTCTCAGAAGGGTTGATGAGCTTCCAGCCACCTCTCTGCTTAAGGATTTCTAGGGTATCTGCAAAGGAGATATCCTCAGAGGGTGACAGTGGGGACCCTTCTGATTCCTCAAGGTCACTGTTAGATGTAAGAGACTCATCTGGGGAGTCAATATGCTTCCTCTTGCAAAGTCTCTTCTGGGGGCCCTCTTCAGAAGGGTATTCTGGAGAGGTTTCAGAGGATGGTAGTTCACCCCATGGGGTAACCTGAAGCCTAGGATCTCTGTCATTCTGTGGTCAGGGTTGTGCACAGACAGAAGCTGGTGCCTTTGGGAGAAGAATGTCGGAACCTTCGCATAGAGCTGTGGAGGAAGACAGCACACTCCTCATCAGCTCAAAAGCCCTTTCCCCTGATTCAAAGACATGTCCGGCTCCAAAGAGGCAGAGGTTATCCCCAGGACCAAGGGAACTGGCTCTGAAGCTGATGTAGGCACCAAACTCACCCACGCAGAGACACCAAGAGGTAACCTCAGACTCGACAAGTGTCGGACCCGAGTCCCCTCTCCGGACCCAACAGGAGAGCTTCTGCTCCTAGACATCTCAGATGGCACCGAGAATGTCAGAGCAGATGATGGTTCCAAAATCCCCATGATGGGTCTCAGCACTGATGGTTCTATCACGATCAGTTCCAGACATTTTGGCTTTGACATTCCAGGTTGGTTCAGAGGAGGAATTATAGTGGATGAAAGAATCTTCACTGGCTCAGGGTCTGAATGGGCTGGAGTCGACAGGAATTTGGCCAGCTCCAGTGATTTCAGCAGCCTCTGCACCACCTTATCCACATCATCATCCGATATGCTTCTGGAGGACCAAGAGGAAGGGGTCAGTGAGCTAACCCTTTGCAGAATAGGTGATCTCAATGTAGGGGATAGCGGTGTCAATTCAGGAGACCGGCTCCGTATTTGTTTCTCCATCGGTTCCAAAAAGTTTGGAGCCTAGGATGAAGACTTCTCAGACCCAGATTTCTTCGGATCTGAGTGTGTCAATTTCAAAACTATTTTGGCTGGCTCCGAATGGCCTGATGATGATGAGATGCACTCGCTGGAAGCACTCCTCAAAATGGAGAGCATCGACATTTGTGTTGTAACAGAGACCTGGTTTAAAGCAGTAGAAAGCACCCCTGTGCTACCAGGCTATAACTAATTCCAAACCTTTTGGCCCCAGAACATGGACTGAAGCTCCAAAAGGTGGTGGTGTCTCCATATTCATAAAGGATATGCACACCTCCAGACTAGTAGCCCAGCATAACGCATCTGAGATACTCCAGGTACAACTAACATTGGGTAAGATGGCGATTCAGGTCGTAGCCTGTTATAGGTCCCCAACCATGTCCCAAGACTCTCACTCCACATTCCTAAGCACCCTGGAAACTATTAAGATCCAACCCAACACTCTCATAATAGGTGACTTCAACTACCCCTCCATCAGCTGGGAAAACTACTCATACACCAATGTACTGGCCCAACGCTTCCTGGAATTCATCAATTCCACTGCGCTGGACCAGCTCATTCTTACTCCCACTAAAAGAAGCATCATCCTTGACCTAGTTATTACTAACATAGGCAGCCATTGCTCTACACCAGTAGTCAATTCCTTCCTGGTTAGATCCAACCACAAACTAATCACCATGGAAACCCACATCTCACCCACCCCCCCCACCCCCCGTCAAGGTATCCATTATGAAAAACTTTTCCAAAACTGACTTTGAACTCCTAAAAACAGAGGTGGCTAACTTCACAGCACCCATTCCAATGGAAAATAGATGCATGACTGCTGAATCATACACCAATGCACTGTACGAACACGTACATAAATTCATGCAACTAGCCATACCCAATAGAACCAAGATGCTCTCCTCCAAAAAAAAAGGAAACCAGTCTGGTGGTCCCCTGCCATTAATAAACTCTACAGCAGAAGGAAGAAACAGTTGCAGAAAAAGGTGAAGTCCCAAGACTAGAAACATTTCCTTATTATCCTCAACAAAAAGTTGAGATCCCTCATCAAAGCCTCCAAAGCCAGCTATGAAGGCAGAATTGTGGCAGACACTAAAAACAACCACAAACCCTTCTATAGTTTTATCAAGAATCTCCATAGCAATACCCAGATTTGCTCTGAGTTACTTCACAATGGCACTTTCTATACTGAGCCAACAGATATTGCCAACATACTGGCCGACAGCTTCAGTGCCAACTTTACCCCTCTCTCCCTCCCTAAAGGACCGATCTCAATACCGTAAGAATGCCAGGCACCCAACATTACTGCAACACAGGTTAAAACTGCATTGTCTAAGGCCATGAATATAGCTTCCATGGGACCCGACAGTATCTCTGGCTGTGTTCTACATGAATTACAAAGTGAACTGGCACCACATCTGTGTCCTCTGTTCACTCACAGCTTCACCTCAGGCTTTGTCCCTAATGAATAATGCACTGCTATAGTCATCCCTCTCCATAAAGGAGGAGCGACTACAGATCCTGGAAATTATCTCCCCATTAGCCTGATGAACCTGATATGTAAGGCTATGGAGCACATCATCATGGACATACTTAACAAGGATATAGGGAATATCCAAACTGTAGATCCCATGCAATTAGGTTTTGTGAAAGGTAGATCATGCCTGCTCAACCTGGATGGTTTCTTTGAGTCAGTCACCAGAGCAGTGGATGAAGGTAAGGCAGTTCATACAGCCTACCTCGCTCTGGCCAAGACCTTTGATAGCATTCCTCATTCTGGAATTATTGATAAACTCAGCAAACTAGGTATCAACCCCTATATCGTTAGGTGGGTTGCAAACTGGCTCACAGAAAGAAACCACAGTGTGAAAGTAATGGAATCCAAGTCAGACTGCTGACCAGTCACGAGTGGAGTCCCACAGGGATTGGGCCTGGGTCCTCTCCTGTTTGGAATCATCTTTTCAGAAGTCCAGGCCAACACAGAGGGACTCTGGCTGAAGAAATTCACAGATGACTGCAAGTTGGGAGCCATTATTAACTCCCCAAGTGATGCAGACATCCTACAGAAAGGCCTCACTGAGACCAATGACTGGTGTCAAAACCACGGCCTTAAGCTTAATGCCAAAAAATGCATCTTCATCCCCTTTGGGAAAAACTCAGTTCCCACTAATTATCACATCGATGGGAGCCCACTGAACACTGAAGGCATTATAAGAGATCTGGGGACACAGGCTGACAGCAACCTCTCCTTCGACCACCACATTGCCACTGTGGTCAAAAAGTCCTTCTATGTGGCACATCTCATTACCAAGGGTTTTGCATCCAGGAAGAAAGAGGTCATCATTTTTCTCTACTTTTCCCTCATTAGACCAATCATTGAGTATAATGCCCAATTTGGCATGTACCTCACTAAACACCTGTAACAGCTGGAGATGCCACAGATGTACCTCACGAAGAGGATCCTAGGACTTAAACACATGTCCTACACGGATAGACTCAAAAAACTCCAGCTATTCTCTGTCGCACATCATCTACTAAGCGGCCATCTCTGCTTGACCTACAAAGCCATGTCTGACCCAGCTCTGTTAGAAATGCTACATGTAAAGAAATCCTATTCCCTCCACACCACACGCTACAGAGACCTCAACCTCATGACCACAATCAACAGAACATGCTGGAGGGACAGGTTTATAACCTAGAGACTACCCATGCTCTGGAAGAGACTTCCCTTACATGTCAAGCAGAGCTCCTCACTAGCCATCTATAAGTGAAATCTTGATGAGTGGATGGGAAATAGAAAGTTCAGCCCGGAGATCACTCCAGTGACTCTACTTGATAGAGCCACTGGAGACTAACGATGGGTGGCATAATGCCAGGTCACTTCTATGGGCTAGACTTGTAAAGGTCCCAAGGGCATTAGCCTAGTACACACCTATGAACCTATGATGACCTTTTGGTAGATCTGTCAGATTTAGATGGTGCAGATTTTGATTTGCTGAAGGTTGTCTGACTTTCCAAGGCTTCTGAGAAAGGCACTTTTAAAAGCCCCCTTACATTCAATTTATTCTTTCTTACTAGCAAAACTCTCAAACTGAACAAGTGGCAGATACTACAAGATTCTTGCAGGTGCATGTCTCCAAGACAGTAGATACAAACATTGTGTCCATCAGTCAGGGACATTTCCGGCATTTTGTAAAGCCAGATGGTTTGACTTCTTTTTGTTCTTTAGACATTGTCTTAGTAATATTCTGACTGAAACAACAACAACAATAAAGTTGTATAAATGTTAAAGCACAGCACGCACTAAGAGTATTAAGTGTATATAAAATTTTTAAAGCACAGCACACAAGGAAAAAGAATATATATATATATATATATATATATATATATATATATATATATATATATATATATATGAATTTCTAGCCACAGCACACAATTATAATAGAGGTAAATATCAGAATACACACTTAAGAAAACAGACAAGAAGGGATGGAGACTCTGTTACCCTGTAATTTAAATGGGCTTGTAGCCCTCTAACTCAAACAGATACACTTTCTTGAACGACAAATGATCAGGGAAGGGGTTAGCCCTCTAACTTAAATGGGCACTGAGCCCTCTAACTTAAATGGGTAGACAGCTATAGGCACAACAAACAACAGCAACAAAAGGTTAGCAGAAATAGTTAAATCACACCTTTAGCAATTAACACTTAAACGTGGGTTGAAAGATCAACAAACGCGATAGGGAGAAAGGCCTGATGAGAAAATGATGGCCAAATGACAAGCAGTAACCAAAATGGTTAATATTGCATAAAAGCTAATGATTTAGACGATTCTGAACTCATCTAGAGAAATGCTATCATCTACTATAGATTATACTCAAAGGATTGAGAAGAATAGAGAAAAAGAAGTTATGTAATCACCATAACATTCCATCTGAGTAGTTATACTTCATTTGTCTTTAACCTCTGGGTCTATGGATCTGAATCGGATCTGACACGGCCACATAACCAGCTTCTGATCCAAGCTCCAAGCTCCTCCCCTTACCCATAATGCCCCCCTGTCTCCTTCCTCCCTTCTGATCGAGTTTGCTGCTCAGTATAACATAAGCCTGACCCAACAGGACCTTACCACTACTGGCCCTCCCAGAATTCCTGAACCAAGCATAGCAAGAGAAGCCTCTAGAATGTTTATCTCCCATATACAAGGCCAGGACCATTGTGACAAGGTCGGGGGAAGGAGGGGGGTGGTTGAAGACAAATGAAGTACAACTACTCAGATGGAATGTTATGGTGAGTACATAACTTCTTTATCTGAAGTAGTTGACTTCATTTGATCTTCAACCTGTGAGACAGAGTCCCCAGTTACAAACACCTGGGTGGCCCTCATGGAAGGATATTCCAGAGCACCGCAGAGTCAAAAGATGCCCTATTCCTGGATACAATGTCTAATTTGTAATGTGAGATGAAGATATGAGATGAGGACCAAGTAGCCGCAGAACAGATATCATCCAGTGACACCCTGGACCAAAAAGCCCCTGAAGTGGCCATAGACTTGGTGGAATGTGTTTTTACTTGACCCGGAAAGGAAATTCCTTTGTCAGAATATGCTAGAATAATACACTGGGAGATCCAACAAGCAACAGACACTTTGGAAATTGGCTTTCCTAAGAAGGGTTTTGAGTAAGACACAAACTGATCAGATTTGTGAATGGATTTCATTCTGTGTAGATAAAATCTCAATTGCCTGTGTACATCCAGCAAATGTAAGTTATATTCACCTTTGTTCTGAAAATTAGGAAAGAAGATAGGAAGATGGATAGTTTGATTAATGTTGGCTTCTGACACCATGTTAGGAAGGAAGGATGGATTAGTGCATAGGGAAACCCTGTCCTTATGGAAAATCAAGTAAGGAACTTTGATGGACAAAGCTTGAAGTTCCGACACTCTCTTGCCTGATGTAATAGCAACCAAGAAGGCAGACTTCCAAGAGAGATACTAAAAGTCTACTGAAGCTGTGGGCTCAAATGGAGGGGAAACTAAAGCCTGCAATATAAAAGTGAGGTCCCATGGAGGGATGGGATCCTTCACCGGGGGCCTTAAAAGAAAGGTACCTTTAAGGAAGGTCTTGAAAAGTCTAGAAGAGGCTAGTGAAGACATATTCTCCTGCACATGAAAATTAGAAATAGCAGCCATTTGGACTTTAACCATAGAGGAACTAGCACCTTGTTGGGAAACTCTAATACTGCTGAGACAGGAGCCGTAAATGGAACCAAATCCCATTGAGAAGCCCATATAGAGAATCATTTCTACTTGCTATGATATACTTTTCATGTGGAAGATTTGTGAGCCACCACCAAAATGGTTTTAACCAGAGAGGATAAACCAAGAGCCCTAGTAACCAAGGGAATCAGAGCAGCCAAGCTGTGAGTTTCAGACTATTCAGATCTGGGTAAGAATCCCAGAGGGGTGTGATATGAGATCCAGAGCTGGAGTCAAGATCCACTGTGGAACTACCAGATGAGACCAGAGGGAGGAGAACCAGACTTGACAAGGCCAGAATGGGACAATGAGGATTACTGTGTTCCCCACCCTGCAAGTTTTCTGTAGGAACTTAAAAATGAGAGGTAACCGGGGGTAGGCATAAAGAAGACCAGGAGGCCAAGAATGCACCACTGCATCTCTGGGGATTTCTCCCTGAGGGGGGCCCAGAGCAAAGAACTTGCTGCATTTCATGTTGGAAGGAGATGTGAAGAGATCGCAGCAAGGCCGACTCCACTTGTGAAAGATCTCTTCCGCTACTGAAGGTTTCAGAGACCACTTGTAAGGCATCAGAATAGTGCTTCTGAGTTTGTCCACTAGAATGTTGGACCATCCTGGAATGTGCATTGCCACCAGAAAATGGCCAGTGGAAATTGCCCATTCCCACACTCTCATGACTTCTCGACAAAGGGGGTAAGATCTGGTTCCTCTTTGTTTGTTGATATACCAAAATACTGACATGCTGTCTGTCTGTATTGCAATAGTCCCTAGAGGAAGATGGACATGGAGATCTTGCAACGCTAGAAGCACTGTCCTCATCTCCAGGGTGTTGATATGCAAACTGGTATCAGAAGTGGGCCACTTACCTTGGATAGTCCTTCCCAAGCAATGCCCCCCACCCTAACTGAGAGGTGTCCATGGTCACGTGGATTTTGGAAATGGCGGGAGAAAGGGGTGTCCCCTGACAAGATCTGGGGAGAGAATCCACCACTGAAGGCAGTCCCTGCAGACCCAAGAGATACAGATTGGATGGGATAGGGGAAGATCTAGTAGAGGCCACTGGACTGCTAGCATCCACTGAAGGATTCGCATGTGTAGTCAAGCAAGGGGTAGAAGAGTGATTACAACCGCCATGGACCCCAGTGCCCACAGAACTGTCTCTGCTGTAGGAAGCTGAGCTTGGAGAATGTACAAGACATGAGCTCTCAGATTGTGTACCCTTTCTGGGCTGAGGTAAACTTTTATTTGAATAGTATCCAACTGAGCACCAATGAACTCTAGAACCTGAACAGGAATCAGTGATGATTTGCTGATGTTGATGGTGATGCCCAAGCTGTTTGCTAATAATTGGAAATAATCCCTGGCTCAGCAAAGTAGATGTTTGGTGGGGGCAGCAAAGACCAATGGGAACAACCTGGGGGCTGTGGTGAGACCAAATGGGAGGGCTCTAAACTGATAATGATTGACTCCCAGCCAGAAGAGGAGAAACCTGCAGGAGCATCTGTCCATCCTGATATAATAGTACCCGTCCTGGAGGTCGATTGAGCACTTCCAATCTTTCTCCTGCAGGTAGAGCAGGATAGATTGAAGAGTGACCAACCAGAATTTCTCCTTGGCTACTGACAGGTTCAAGGTGGATAGAATGGGTCTTAGGTTCCCCATTTTCTTTGGCACTAAAAAGAACCTGGAATAAATGCCCAATCTGGATTGGTCTAGGGGGACATATTGGATGACTTGCTTTCTTAGCAGCATGTCTATTTCTAGTGCTGCTACCTCCCTTTGTGTGGGTGGAATGTCTGGGAGGCATTTTGGTGGGAGAGGTGGTTCAGTAAAGGGGATGGAATAACCTCTGGATATAATTTGCAACACCCAATGCACTGATGTTATGGAATCCCATGCCACTGGGTGTAGTGAAAGGTGACCTCTCCCCGACTGCCTCCAGAGATGAGCAGTCAGGCAGCCCCTCAGGGCTGCTGCATGGGTCTGTCTGAGAAAGTTTCTTGAGACCCATAGTTTCTCAGACTCCCTCTGCCTCTTGGATGGTGCCTGTCATAACCCCCCTCTACCTCTGGAGCAAGGTAAGTCCTGAGTGTCCCGGGAGAATTGAGACTTCTGGAACCACATCTTCTTTGTCCCTCACTGATTTCTTGAGAAGGATCTTTGAGGGGCAGAGAAGCAGATCCTGACAGCAAACAGTGTCTTCCCGTCCTTCTCATTCTGGACCAATGTGTCACAAACTGTTTTCCCAAACAGGGAAGAACCATCATAAGGGGCATTTGCAAATGACACCTTGAAGGGTTCTGTGAATTGACACAGTTGGAGGCAGGTGTGGCACCTCATAGCAATGCCGGAACTGGCCTCTCTGGTGACTCCCTCCATAGCATGGGAGAGCAGACGCATGGACATGTTTGCCACTAATTTGAGAGTGGCCATCCATGCGAAGAACAGCCTCTTGCCCTCTGCTGGCATGGACTCTGGGGGTGACTCAGCGACCTCATTGACTAGGTCTCACTGCAGTCAAATGACATGTGCCATGTAATTCAGCACCCTTATGGTAAAGGTTGCTGAAGTGTACACCTGCTTCCTTAGATGGTCCATGGTCCTCGACTCCCGGTCAGGAGGATGGACCATAGAGCTCTCCTGCATGAGCTCTTTTTTTTGTGGCAGCAGCCACCACCATAGCATCTACAGGGAACCCTTGCTCCAACTAGTTCTGTCTGGTGAGGGGCTTAGAACTTTATCTGGGCACCTAGGGTGGGCTCCATGGTGTCTAGTTCCACACCTGAGATGTTATGAGGTCCATAAGTGGGTCCGCGGGAGGGGACACCCAGTAAGTAGGTGGGCCTGTGCCAAATGTCTCTAGGAACACTGACTCATCTGAGGTTGTTTTTTGGGCGGACACCCCCCAGTGAAGGAGTTCCATGATGTCTCTAAAGGAGACATCCACCGGAGGGTAATCGGAGGGAACATTCCTCTTCCTCCAAGTCAGTGTCTTTGGTAAGGGACTCTGGAGAGGAGTCCAAATGCCTCCTTTTGCACATCCATTTTTAAGGAACCTCCTCAGTGGGACTTGCAAACCTCTTGCTGTTCCCATGTGGGGGCTTCCTAAGGCAAAACCTGCACAGGCTGTCCCTGAGATTGCAGGACAGTTGGGGCCATATCCAAAACAGAGGGAGTTGGGGTGGAGTCCGAGGACAAGACGGTCAAGGGCCTCGACAAACTCGAGAGAACCCTCTCCACCTCATCAAAAGCCAAAGGGGAATGGGCATCCTGAGAAACCACCACAGGAGCCATTCCCCTCATTTCAGAAGGAAGAGTCAGAGCCGAGATGACAGCCATCAAAATACCAAGGGGAAGACTGCTCTCTGACAAACTCAGAGCTGACAGAACCCCCTCAAATCCAACGCCGAGGCTATGGCTTTGAGAGCTCGGATGCAACCTAGTCGGATCTGACACATTCAAGGCAATGTCCGGCATTAAGGTACAGGGTACCATTGGTGCCAACCCCCCAACCTTGAGAGTCCTTGGATCCAAAGACTCTGAGACCAAAGGATGGATCAGAGAAGGAGATATTGGAGTGAAAAGGTCTGTGAGGTCCCCAGTCTTGAGGGAGAAGGACCCGGCAAGACTCCCATCTGAATTTGGGTGTGGATTAACTTCCACATCATCCTGCCCATCTCTGCCTTGCTAAGACTATGGGCAGATTGGGAGGAAGCCACCGACACCAGCCGGGAGTGCTGATGAGGGGACTTCCTTAGTGGAGACCAAGACACCTTCAACTCAGGGGAGAACCTGGGAGAGTGGAGCAGGGGGGTACTGGGCCTGGTGGGGGTTTTGGCCTTGGGTGGAGGCCCCACCAAAACCAAATTTTCCAGAGACCATTTATGCAGTCTCTCTCTTTTTTATGATGCCCCTCTCCTTCCCCAGACCTCTTGATGGGAGATTGAGTCCTAGAGGTCTGAGGAGGAGAAGAGGCAGAAGTGGCAGTAGAAGAGGTTGAAGCCAGGGTTGCAGAGACTGCCATCCCCAATGAGGGAAGCAAACCCTTCAGAATGAGCTTATCCCTCCTGTCCTTACGGGCCTGTGGGTTGAAGCCTGTGCAAATAGGACAGGGGGTAAACAAATGGGCCGTGCCCAAGCAAACTACACACAGAGTGTGGCCATCGGCTAGAGAGAGCTTATGGCCACACTCTGTGCAATTCTTAAAGCCTAGCTTGGGGGAATATCTACCATACTCCTTGCCTAGAAGGAAAAACACACAGGCACATACACACACACACACACACACACACACACACACACACACACACACACACACACACACACACACACACTCACTCACAGAGAAGATAGGAGTGGGAGGGCCAAAGGGAGGAACTATAACAAAAAACTTTTTTTTTAACTAAACCGATGTCCAAAGTGGGTAAAGGAGGTGAGGAAATAGGAAAGTACAGAAAAAGGAGAAATAACTCTCAAAATCCAGTCACTTACCACAGAAAAAATGCTCAGAGCTCGAGACCACAATTTTTAGATATTCAGTGGCAAACGAGATCTGAAGGGAGGAAGGACACAGGGGGCATTATGGGTAAGGGCAGGAGCTTGGAGTTTGGATCAGAAGCTGGTTATGTGGCAGTGTCGGATCCGATTTGGATCCATAGACCCACAGGTTGAAAATCAAATGAAGTCAACTACTTCAGATAAAATATTCGAAAAAAAAGTTTGACTTAGCCAAAGCCAATATGGGAACCTCTGACTTGCTTCGAGGCAAAAAAGGAAGCACACTAGTGCATCATGGAATAGGGATTCAGCCATGAGCCAAGTGGAAGACTTCAAGCTTTAGAATGCGGCTGAGTCAGAACTGAGGATCGGTTCTGAACCCAACCAGTAAGAATGAAGGCAAGATAGGGCAACATAACATCTATACTTTTGTGAAGCTTTACTTTCAGTATTACTATGTAATTTGCTACTTGTATTTATCATTGGTACTCAGTTATTGTATTCCTGCATGTAAAAGAAAACACAAAGATCAATGCACGTTAGGTTCAAGCAAGGCACCCTTTATTACTTGCAGCAAGGAGACAAAGCATGTAGGTACATGGTCAGATAATTGCCGTCTTGCTTAAACATATTTGAGAAAAACAACCTGGCCTTGGGCTTGTTTCAGCTTTCCTTAGTTTCTCACAATTCTTTCTCTAGTTCTGATATGATACATTCAAGGTACAGTCCTGGCCTCAATACACATTCTGCTGACCATGGTGGATTTACAGACATCCATTGTTCTTTTTTCAGAGCTTCTAGCAGATGCATATTTTCACACAGAATAAGCAAAATAAATGTATTAACTCCTTTTAACCCTTAATGAACCAAACCTGCATATTGCAGTTATATATTTCAATACACTAAGCCTACATATTGCATTGCAGTTATACATTTTCCTAACATTTCCCCCCTTTTAATACTTTATTTTACTTTCAAAGCAAACATAAACAGTTTTTTTTTTCCTTAACCATTTCCCACTCAGGATTTGCAGTTAAAGAGTCATTCAGTTCAAGCTTGTGAAAGTATTTCTTCAGCTTTTAATCAGTACCTCTAACTCAAAATTCTGATATAAAGTCTTTGAAATTGAAGCGTCTATGAAATTTTCAACTAGTCCTTTTATACAGGGGATGCAGCAGCATTCACACACCATCAGTAAGGTTGCCCCTACATAGATGGCAATCAGAATGTTCATCAAGATGCTGCCCCAACCCCCGAACCATTTTTGGAAAAAGTCTGTCAATGCATTCGGTCCTGGTTTGGTCATAGCCGACACTTGCTGAATTATTTTGAGATGGCTGTCTATTTCATGTTTGTTGTCAAGAATAAATGAACAGCACTCCTCCTGGATTAAAGTGCACAAACCTCCTTTCGCCGCTAGGGTGAAGTCGAGAGCCATGCAATTTTAAAGCACCACTGTCCTCATGGCTGTGAGTTCATCAGTCACCAATTCTAGGGCGGAAAAAGTCGCATTACTCATTGTTTCAAGAAGTTTGGATAGTTTTCTCAACTCCCAGATCGATTTCACTGCTCCGTATGCTGGCATTATGCCTGCCCAAGATATGACGTCATCACCCAGATCCATGTGCAACAGTCCTTTGTCATTCACATGGGCTAAATCATGGTGATATATCCAGGATGCATCAACTTGTCCCACCGGATTAGCAGGTTTTTTGATTTCTCGAACATTTCAAATTTTCCCCTGGGGTAGTGTTGATACATGTCGTATTGCTGGAATCAGATATGCCAGAAAACAGCTTCCAGACCAATTGCCTGCTAGCCATTTATATGCTCTATCACCACACACGAAGTAGCAGTCAGGAATTGCGACTGAGATGTTGCTGAATTTATAGTTGCCGGGCTTTTGTTTGGTCATAGCCCAGAACATTTCACTATACACAATTTGATTTTCATCAACCGTTTTCTTTCTTTCAGTGGAGTCATTGCTATTGCCGACTTGCAATTGTTGGCCCTCGTTTGTCATGGTGCAGGAATTTCCAGTACAATAATGTATCACTGTCATGTTACAGGTGCTATTTCCAACCTCTGTTTTTCCGTAGTTTTGAAAGCACACTGTTCCTCTTTTTGCCTTGGGTAAGAATAGGGTCACTCTTTTAATTGATGTCACATTCACTGCATCTTTCAGCAGTACTTGCCAGGTTTGGTTCATATTTAAGGGCATCTGTATTAAGGGTATTCCTCCATGTGCAGTAGGAATAGCTGCACAGACCCAGCAATTGGAGATATTGAGGGTGTCTGCATAAGCGTGCTTAATAGCCTGATAAGTACTGAAATCTGGGTGCCACTTTGCAAGTTTACTTCATTTTACTTGTGTGGTAGAGAAGAGAAATGGCCACAATAAAAAGATTATTGCTACCAGTACAGTTAACAGGATGGTCATGCAATATTTCTGTGGGAATGATTGCTCTGCATTCCTGTTTTCTCCGGTTTCTCTGAACAGATGTATTAGGATCTTTTTTGCTTCCGTCATCTTCACCTAGGACACGTGATCTTACTTTCTGCCCTATAGGACCTTAGCACTGGTGATTGCTTCACTGGGTTTGAGACGGATCAGTTCCTACTGATCTGACCCCCTTTGTAGCCAGACTTTTGTGCTTAGGGTCCTGATGGAGAGGTAAGGTCTTTGTCCAGCTCAAAGTTCTTCACCAACTTGCAGTGTGTCAGATGTATCCACGAAGCTCACTCTGCTATTTTGACTGCAGTAGGTGTTGAAAGAAGCACCTGGTAGGGACCTTCCCACTTTGGCGATGCCCAGTTTTTTCGCTTCACGATTTTAATCCACACCCAGTCTCCTGGCGTCACTGCTACTTCCGATGTTTCGGTTTGTTTTTGACCTGAAACAGAATTAAAGTGCAACAGATGTTTAGAACTCAACAACTTTTTCATATATTCAGCTAACGTAAAATCAGCTTCCTGGTCTGATGACATGAGAGGTTTCCACTGGGGTGTATAATAAGCCCTCCCATACAGCTTCTCGAAAGGAGTCAGTCCTTTTGCTGTAGGGACGGTTCTCATGTTCACCAGTGCCAGGGGTAAACAGTACAGCCAGGTTTTCCCTGTCTCAGCTATCAATTTCCTCAGTTTATTTTTCAGTATACCATTATGTCTTTTAACCAGCCCTGTAGACTGCGGATGATATGCACAATGATTTTTTAAAGAAATACCAAAAAACTTACTCAGCTGTTGTATGGTTTAATTTACAAAGTGCGTACCATTGTCAGTATAGATTCTCTCTGGAATGCCGAACCTAGGAATAATTTCCTTAAAAAGTACTTTTGCCACTGTAGCTGCATCTGGGTTTTTGGTTGGAAAGGCTTCCACCCATCTGGAAAACATATCTATTTTGACAAGGCAATACTTCTTATTCTCACATTTGTTGAATTCTATGAAATCCATACAGATAGTGTGAAACGGATATGGTGGTGTGGGAAAACTCCCTTGCTTGGGCTTTATCGCCCCCTGTGCATGGTGTTTGTTATAAATCTGACACATTAAACAAAATTTTTTAGAATAGTTTGTAAATCCGTACGTTGTGAACACCTGGTTTACCAACTGTATCATCCCCCCTGTTGAGACATGGCACTGCCCATGGCTCAACAATGCTGCATAGTGGAACAAATTAGAGGGTAGTATTGATTTTCCTTTCTTAGAGATGTACAACCACTTTTTGAGGATTGCTTCTTGTTTTATTCATTGCTGTTTTTTAGCTTGCGTAGCGAGTATTTGCATTGTTTTTAACATATCCAGATTTAGAATTTCAGAGGGTTGTAATTTCTCATTTAAAAGAAATACTTTTGCAGCTACTTGTTTTGCAGCTGTATTAGCTTTTGCATTACCTTTTGAAATCCTATTTTGTTGCTTGGTGTGAGCTGCACATTTGCAAATGGCCACTTTCTGAGGTAACTGAATATATTCTAAAAGATCTGAAATAAACTGCGCATGATTTATAGGTTTGCCAGTAGATGTTATCATTTCCCGGTTTTTCCACTGTTGTGCAAACACATGTACAGTGGAAAAAGCATACTGGCTATCAGTAAAAATGTTTACACATTTACCCCTTGCTAAGGTACATGCCCGTGTTAGGGCAATCAATTTTGCTGCCTGTGCAGATAAATTGTGTGGTAAGGATTTTGCTTTTACAACCTCAGTATCAGAGACTACTGCATATCCTACTAGGTTATGTCCTGCAGGACCCCTTTTGCACGAGCCATTCACGTAGTATGCCACCTCGGCATTTTTTAAGGGGACATTTGTGAGATCTTTTCTAGGTAATGTCTTTTGCTCGATTACCTGCAGGCAGTGATGCGGTGTGCCGTTTGCAGGGGTTGGGAGCAGAGTAGAAGGGTTTAAAGTCGTGCATCATTTAATTGTCATATGAGGTTGGCTCAACAATATAGTCATGCAGGAGAGATGCCTAGCAGGGGAAAGATATGCCACCTTTTTTTGTAGCAAAATAATCGCGACTGCATGGAGTACCCTCAGAGTGAGGGGGTGGAACAAAACTACTGAGGCTGAAGCTTGCACTGCCATTGCCACTGCAACTACTGCCTGCACACAGTGGTGTAAGCACCGTGCCACTGGGTCTAATTGTGATGAATAGTAAGCAATGGGGCGTTGCTTATCCCCATGTTGTTGTGTTAGTATTGATGTTATATAACCCTGCTTGCAATCTACAGTCTGGAAAAATCGTTTATGATAATTTGGTAATCCCAGAACTAGAGAGGACGCTATTAATTGTTTCAGTTTACAAAAGGCAGATTTTGCCTCTGATGTCCATTGTAACAACTCCTGCACTGCCATAGGCTTTTTATATATAAGATCAGTTAGGGGTGCAGTTTTTAAGGCATAGTTTGGAATCCAGCTTCGACAGAAATTAGTCGTTTCCAAGAAGGACATTATTTCCTTCTTGGTGGTGGGTTTTGGTGCCTGCAAGATTGCCACTTTTCTGTCTTTATTTAGAGTTTTACTTATTTTGGATATCATATATTTTAGGTACTTAACCTGTTTTTTCCAGAGCTGTAGCTTATCTTTGTTTACTTTATGTCCTTCAGTGGCTAAAAATCATAGAAGTGCTACAGTATTTTTCCTACAATTTTGCAGGGTGGGGGCCGCCTACAAAATGTCATCAAAATAAAGTAAGACCTAACTACCCTTTGGTGGATTAAACCTTGCCAAGTTACTTGACATTTCTTGTGAGAATATCATAGGGCTCTCACAATATCCCTGTGGTAGTCGCGTATATGTGTATTTTTTTCCCTGAAATGTAAATGCAAACCAATACTGGCTATCTGGGTGTATCAGTATTGAAAAGAATGCGTTACTAATATCCACCACAGAAAAATATTTTTGTTGAGGTTTTAAGTTATTAAACAGAGTGTGTGGATCTGGCACTATAGGCACCCTTGGTACTACTGCGTCATTTACAGCTTGCAAATCCTGGACCATACACCATTTTCCATTGGCAATTTAACTGGAAATAGAGGTGTATTACACGGAGAATCAGGAGATTCCACTAGCATTCCTCCCTTAAGTAATGCTGCTATAATAGGTTTTATTCTTGCCTTTGCATCTTTCCTTAAGGGGTATTGTCTTTTCTGTGGTCTAAATGCTGATTTCGGTGTGATATTAACTGGCCCTGCCATACAGATAAGTCCTACATCTGATTTCCCTGTTGACCAGAGAGTCTTTGGTATATCTCGCAAGGCATTTTTTTCCTCCTTCAGTAGGAGCATCCATTAGCTGTCTTTGAGAGAATGCAGGTGCACAGCTGGGTTGGTCTGTGTCACCCTATTCAATTTTTGTACTTGTATTCCCTGTCCTGACAGTTCCAGTTCTGTTTGTTTTTTCCATTTTGTGGCTTTTTCCCCTAGGTCTTTCCACTGTATATTTTTATTCTTGGTCAAGCTAACATGTGGTAATCGATTAGATTTATAAAGTGTTAAAAATTTCTGGGGCAGTGAACAGCTGACTACACTATTTCCTTTTGTGTCCCAGTACAGGTTACGCAGTACCAATCTATTTGTATAATTCTTAAATAGTATTTCTTCATATTCCTTATTGGGTCCTGGTGTATTACAAAAATATAGGGTACAATGTAACAGGTGTTGTTTATCAATGTCGAGGGAGGGAAACTTACTGATGGCTACGTTCATCAGCTCCTTGGTCACAGTCCCTGGACCAGTTGTGACCAAGTCCTGACTATACCAATAAAATATTGTACCCCCCGATTGCAACGTAAAGGTGTCAGTTTGTTGCTGTGCTTTCATTTTCTGCCTGGTTGGGACTACTGCTATGCCAAATAACTGCATGAGATTCCTGCCCAAGAGATTCACTGGGCACTTTGCAGAAACTACAATCTTACTTTTCTGTGTTAATTCCGAAACAGGATCAGTTATTGTAATATTGCGGGAGATGGGCTCCCGATATAGCTGCCCATTAGCTGCTTTGACTAATATGTAGTCGGATGATTCTGAGTTTTCTGGCAATTTGGAGGGGTGTATCAGGGTTTGTGATGCCCCTGAGTCGCACAAAAATTTTACTTCCCTGCCTTCCACTGAAAGTATAACTTTTGGTTTAGCATTTGCTAAGTAGAGCTCCAAGCTCAATAAAGCCAAGTCTAGTACTTTATTTTCTACTTTACCATCATCAATTCCCTGTACTTTCTCTATTTCCCTTTTCACATTCTCATTTGTCCTTTTTGCACTAGCCCCTTCTAATGATTCTTGACTATCATATAGTCAGTCTTTACCTTTCTTGTCTTCTGTTGTTGCTTTCTTATCTTTCCTGCAATTTCTTGCCAAATGTCCCTTTTTACCACATTTGAAACATTCACCCCTGTTGTTATGTCCTTTAAAGTCTTCTGATCGTTGATCAGACTACCTACCTCTCTGTGCATTTTTCCTGCCCTTTTTCTTGGGGTGTACTACATAAACTTCTGCTCCATCCTGTACAGAAAATACTTGAGCCTTTTTTATTTTTTTTTGCTATTGAAATGCCTTTTAGCATGCCTAGCATATTCGAGTAGTGATTGTAGCCTGCTAGTTCGATGATCAACCATATGTTTTGTAATAAAACTGCTCATAGGTGCACTACTACCTTTTAAAAATGCATTTTTCAACTGCTGTTTATATGGGGAATCTTGTTTTTGGTCTTCGGGAACCTGCATTCCACAGTGGTTGTTAAAACATTCCAGCAGCCTAGCAAAATATCGGTCAACTGTCTCACCCTCTTGTTGGATGCATTGATTAATGCACGTCCAGTCTGCCCTTGGTTTCCATTTTTCAGAGATGCGGTCTGTAAGTCCTTTTACTCTACCATCTAAATTTGCACTGTTATGAGGAAGGGGTTTTTGTTCAGCATTACAAGGATTCCAATTGCCACAAATCATGTACCAATCTGGCCCTACAATTTGTCGAACTACCCTTTTTATTTTTTTCCCATTTAAATGATAACAGCCTCATTCCTTGTAAATCGTCTGAAAATTTTCTAAAATTAATTTTCGGATGGAGAATCCCTTCTGTAGCTTTCCAGATATTTTCCAGATTCTAGGGTTTATATACTAAGATGGTTGGATCCTGATTAGTCTACCCTGCCTGAGGGTTCTGTACTTCTATGAGTGGACATATTTTCTCTTTTTCTTCTCCCGCAGGTTGTGTGTCTTTAGATTTCTGCCACGACTCTCGATTACCTGCTTTTGTTCGGGACCTAGTTTCAATGGGATTCCTTATTTTAGCTAGTTTCAGTTTTATAGTGTCCCTATCCTCAGTGACCACAGGATATAGTGGGAGTGGATTAACCTGTCTACTTGCTCCATATTCTGGTAAGGGAGGGGGAGGTGGAGGTGCTGATGCTATTACTAGGTTGTTATTCTCCCTATTTAAAAACATTGTCTTTGAAACCTTGTTCTTTTGGTCCCTACGGTTTACTTCCTCCAGCCACCTGTGTGCCTGGGGAATTCCTAACTGTCGTTGCTTTTTTACTTGACCTTTAGAATCAGTTTTAAGTTGTTTAATAAGTTTAATGAGTGAGGATTTTTCTAATTTTCCGTCAAATTCGTATTTAATAACCCATTTTGAAAAGTATCTAACGTCTGCGCGCTGTGACTGCATATATTTTGCATCTTCCGTTAACGGTGGGTCTCGGGTGTTTTTGTACAGTTATTACCCATTTTCCTTTACCTTTGATTGTTACATAACTTCACCTTGATTCTCTAGTTTTAATGTGTACCATGGATTTTGTTATAGTCTCTTCAGCATGACTGCCTAAAGTCTACTTATTCTGTTTTTCCTGATCCATGACAAGACAGTACCTTTCCTATCCCTGACTGTAAGAAAAAAATACAATCTGACAAAAAACAATACACATCTAGTCCCTGATCCTGAAACAGAAAAAAAGTAGATTCACCTTACCTGAGCCCACGTGATTGATCGCCGATTCGCGGAAAACCTGTCCTTCAATCACAGATCAGAAAGTGGCTGGCCTCTTTTGACGACAATTCAGTCGGAGGACATTACATATAAGAAGAACCGATTTGGTTTCTTCCCCGTACGGTTTCAGCCACCTGGCCATCTGATCCGAGGTGAAGAGAGGATTTCCTGCTTGAGGGACCAATCTGTAAAAGAAAACACAAAGAGCAATGCACATTAGGTTCAAGCAAGGCACCCTTTATTACTTGCAGCAAGGAGACAAAGCATGTAGGTACAAGGTTTGTCTGATTTTTCATAGTTCAGCTTACAGTTTTTATACAGTTTTCTGCAAGTTCAAAGAAAGATGCTATTATTAGATTTGCTGCTGACATGGTCAGATAATTGCTGTCTTGCAAAAACATATTTAAGGAAAAACAACCTGGCCTTGGGCTTGTTTCAGCTTTCCTTAGTTTCTCACAATTCTTTCTCTAGTTCTGATATGATACATTCAAGGTACAGTCCTGGCCTCAATACACATTCTGCTGACCATGGTGGATTTACAGAGATCCATTGTTCTTTTTTCAGAGCTTCTAGCAGCTGCATATTTTCATACAGAATAAGCAGAATAAATGTATTAACTCCTTTTAACTCTTAATGCACTAAACCTGCATATTGCAGTTATATATTTCAATACACTAAGCCTACATATTGCATTGCAGTTATACATTTTCCTAACACTGCAATTTTGGTCTTGTTAAAGGATTCTACACAGTTTTGTGTATTTTAAGTGCCTGTATAAATCCAATGCATTTGTGAGGCTCTTGGCTTATTACCATAGAGCTCATCAATGCTTGCTGTAATCGCCTGTGCCTCTGAAATGATTTCCTCGTATTATCTGCCATCCAGGCAAAAAGTAATCACTTAAATTAAAAAAAAACACAATTCCAGAAGTTATTTATGTGACCATCTGCTGATTTCTTGTTTTATTTATGTATTTATCTGTATTTAAGGCAGAAATTACTGCATTTGATCAAACCATCTTGCTTTTCATCAGATTGACTTGAAATAGGCTTGTCTAGCTAGTTTGTTAACGTTTTTGTGTACTGCATTTGCTCAAACCATCTTGCTTTTCATCAGATTGACTTGAAATAGGCTTGTCTAGCTAGTTTGTGAAAATTGTTTTGTGAAAGCATGCACGCTCAAGCAATCTTTTTTTCATTTCTACATTAAGAGGGTTGGGATACTCCATACAGTGGCATTAGGTGATGGACTTTCTATCTGAGTTGGAAAACACACAAGAAAGTTGTAAGTGTAGTTGTTTTATTGGACAGTGGGGTTTAGAAGCCAGTTTCCTGTGTTTTAAGTGCTATAAATTTGCCATATTTGCTCGGCTCTTGACTCATTCCCACAGAAGTCAGCAATGCTTTGTACTCTACATGTAGCTCTGAAGTGATCTCCTCGCATCATGTGCCATCCAGTCAGTGGCGTAGCTAGAGGGGGCGACAGGGGAGGTCTGCTCCAGGTGGCACTTTTTTACTTCAGTTACTGAGCATCATGTCTCAGATGTCCTTTCTGCGTGCAAATTTTAAACTGATCCCTTCTTTTAATGTTCATGGAACACTTTCTTACTTGTGTCATGGAACTGCTTTGCGAACTGACAATCTTTTCTTTTAACATTCACGAAACTGGTTTAACATCATTCACTTCATGGAACTGGAACTGCTTTACTTAAAGGTGTGTGTTTTACCATCATTTACTCCAGGGAACTACTTTAGTTATAGACTATAGTAAGTGTTGTACTGCGGATCCCTTGCTTTAACAATCACAGAAGTGTGTGTACTGCCGATCTCCGAAACCACCTGTGCCTTTAAGATTTCCCTCTCTACCACTTTTAGTAGTACAATGTACGCTGATTTTCACTCTAGCTACTATGCTGATTTTTAGTCTTCAATTGGCAGCTCAGCAAAGTAGCTAGAATAAAAATAATCTACAAACTAGAGTGAAAGTCATCATACCTCCAGATAGTAATGTTGTGGAAGGCAAAAATCATTAGTCAGTGGGAGTGAGTTATGTTTTTATTTTTCCCATAGTCTTTTTCCTTGGTTGTAGCTGTTATATGCCTGCTAAGTTATTGGGGGGGGGGGGGTGATACTGGTTACAACAGTGATTTAACTTATAAAAAAAAAAAAAAATGAAATACATTTCCTGCTTGAATTTATAGATGCACTCTCTCTGTGTTGCGTCTGCCTGCTTAGAAAGATGCACGCACCCAGAACATTGTACGAGATTTTGATTTCCAAAATGGGAGTGGGAACAGAAGCAAAGCATTTCATCCACAGGATCGTAGCATAAGAATTACAGATGGAGGCTTGCTTTAACGTTTACAATGCATTCAGCAGCCGAAATGGAAGCAGAGCATTACAAATGCCAGGTAATATGACACAAATACGCAGTGTTTTGTTCTACCTTTTTTCATTAAATAATATTTACAGATATAGTTACACTATTTACATTTTCTACTTGAACCAGAAATTGTTTGTCATGCATCATGCATTGCTGCATACCTCTCAACTGTACAGATTTTTACCTCATATTTTGGTCCATTTCTCATAAAATTGTAGTTTCTGGCAAATCACTGGCAAATTATTGATGGTTCACGTCAGAATATAATGAGAGACATTTGATTTTCAGACTTAATAACCTTTAGAAAATTCATGCTAATGCAAATCATATTATTCAATTTTCTAAGTTTGTAAGAACAATATTTAAAAAGTGTCAATATTTTTGGGTCTTTGTACCCCCATTATTGATGGCTTTGTCCAAATTTCTTGCTCTAAGAGGTTGAGAGGAGAGGTACATTACTTACTTAAAATATTGTGGTGAAAATAAGTTATAATTAGAGGCTGCAAAATCAAGTCAGTGCTTTTTTTAGTTATTAACATAGCATTAGTGTTTTCAGGGCTTTATTATTATTAATAGAACATTAGTGCTATCAGGACACGTTCATGCATTTCTTCAGAACCTGTCTCTAACTGAGTGACAGGAATATACATGAACAGTTCTGGAAAAAATATCGATCTATATTTTTAAACAACTGACAACATAAGTGTGATCAAAAACATGCCAAAAGAAAAGCACTACAATAACTGACAGAAGGCTATTATATTGAAAGCATTATTGTTTCAAGGAATGACTCGTTCATTACTCATATTTTAAAATGCATCCCTTCCAGAATTCAACAATTTCTGTTGTAAACATGTAGTCAAGTGGGTCTACTTCTCTTCATCGAAAGTACATCACTTAGAAAAAGAGAAGTAGACCCACACTTACGCGAAAGTGCACTTAACCGAGAGTGCACTTCCATGAAGAACGTTTCAGCAAACTGTTAAGGACACTGAGGCGCCGAAGCACACTACAGTGGGGAAAAGGGAATTTACCTGTTTCCCCACTGTAGTGCGATCTCGGAGTTGGTATATTTAAGTAGGGGTGTTGTGGGGGGCAAAATTGTTTTGGTGTTCCTGGTCGGTTCATTGAAACGTTCTTCGTGAAAGTGCACTTTCGGTTAAGTGCACTTTCACGTATGTGTGGGTCTACTGTTCTTTTTTGAAGAAGTTAAAAGTTCCTACATTACTTTACTGACACACTCTCCCCATGCATATGAATGCCTCTTTACAGACATTACACATCCTCTTACTGCTTTTGCAGATATATACACGTGTGAGATTTGATTTTCTCGGGGTGGAAGAGTGGAAACATGAATATATTTTGCTGATTTTTGGTGAATGTAGATACTTTGGAACCCAGCAGCATTATATCAGGTACAAAGTGTGTGCGTAATGCTCTAATTTGAGATGGCAAGTTAGTTAACTAATTTGCTCAGGCTCAATCCCTGCACCTTGGTTACAAGAGACAAGAGCCGGAATCCTGTACACATTCCACTGAATGTGAGTTTTGATACATTTTCAATGAATGTGAGCTTCAAGGATAGAGAAGTTTATTGTTCATGCTAATTCTGTTTTCAAAGAGCAACTGTTTGTTTAGCAAATTGCCGTCAGTGTTTGTGCTATAAAATTTGAAAGCGGTTTTAGTAACACAACAGGTAATTAAGTATATTAAATATACTTAACATTCATGCAGAAAGCTATGGGTTCTACTCCCACATCATGTAGGTGGATTGCTGACACTGCAGTGCACTTTAAGGGGTTGCTACACTCCTGATTGTGTCATTCTTCAGGTGGGATGTTAAACTAAGGTCCCATCTGCCTGCTTTGATGGTAGGGGCTGTGAGATGTTTTATATCCACCTAAGCTATCAAAAAGAGTAGGAGATGTTCCCCGATCCTCTGGCCAAAGTTTCCCTAGTAGTATAAATACCAATAAGGATCTCCCTAAAAAGAGGCCACTAGCCTAGAGGAATTAACCTGTTCAGTACTTCAACAAAGGATAAATAAATTAAATCTACATCTCTATTATGCATGCTGATCATTTTGAACAGTGTTTATTGTAATTAGGGGGCAGAGAAGCAAGTAATGGGGCACCAGAATGGCTGCAGGGGGTGTCAAGTACCATGTCTAGGGTCTCATTTGACCATGATCTGACACTGTAAGTTATTAATTTTTTAATCCTCTCAATGTAAAACTATATACTAACAGTAGCAATAGATCTGGGGATGTCTGTAGATGAATTCACTTGTCCTGCTGTTTGCCATTTGCTGTTGTCACAGTACCCGAAAGTATATTATAGGATGAATGGGCAATTGGCTTATGAAGTGTTTTGGGAAATAAACAGGGATTCCAATAGAAGGGGCTTGATGGGCACAGATACGTGGGCAGAAATTACCTAGAAGAAAACGATAATTTCAGTTCGTCTTGTAACTAAGGGCATTAGCATACCATGCGGGTTAGACTGTCTTTATTTACCCTTAAACTCGGTTTCTGTTTAGTACATTTTAAAATCTGACCTCTGTACAGTCATTATTGAATTCAATGCACTTGTAATTGCAAGTAGATTGCTCCTTATCTGTGTGCATCTGAGACATTATCTCTGTAGAAAAGTTTTCACAGCTATGCTTTTTGAACATATGTCCCAAAATATTTTTTAACTCAGTTTTTGGATTAGCAGTGGAATGCTGGCATGCTATTTCTAGCAGTCAGTATTTTGCTTTAGACAAGTAGACATATGTAAAGTTATATTATCCTTAAGTCATGCTTCAGAAGAACCTTTGGAGTTAAAATAACATACCATATCCTAAGTTAGGTGAGAGTGAGACCTAGAATCTTTAATTCCGGGCCTTCAGTAAATCAAATTTATTATTACTATTATTTAAATTGAAAATACTGATCTTTTGAATGCTGCAGTGGAAGAAAATCCTGATACTTTCCATGTGCTTCACCATCTCTTTGCTTAAATTGTTGTTTTTAATAGCTTTATTGCATTATGTTTGGTGCATGTTTAAGCCTGGTGAACAGTTTATGCCTACATTACATTGCCAAGAGTCTGCACAGTGCAAGTACACTGAATGAAACCTTTGGATGAAAAAAGTGACACATTACTATAATACTATTTTTATCCTAGTAGAGTCAAACCAGATACTTTTGGTAGGCAGTGGGTATGGACACTGTTTGTGGATTGAATGACTGTCTCTGAACAGTAAGAAGATATTTTTTGTGTACTGCTTAGGAAAACTTTCTATGTTCAGTTATTTTTTTTGCACAAATTATATGGAATATTTATGAATTAATCCAAAAATTTGTGTCTCTGGTTTGTATTTGATGCTGCAATAAAATTAATGTAGATTCTGAATTGCATTTTATGTGAAATGCTACAGTGGCTATATCTATTTGCAAACATTGCATATAGTTGAACTGAGTATTTGCTTTTTTTCCTTCTTCATAACATGTAGTTTCTTAACTTGTGTGTTGCTTTGAATTTACTGAACTTAGTTGTTTTCTCAGAAATTGTTAGTTACTAAGAAAAATAAGTTGGTATTTGACAAAGAGGATGAGGGCTGTAAGCTGCTAACATATTATTTCCAGTGATACAGGGTTTGATCCCCCTCAGCCTTCATTTGCCTGCTATGTGACATTGAGCAAGTTGCTTACCCAGACAATGCTTTAGGGCAATTTGGAATTTGGGCTAGGCACCTAAATGGTCTCTTTGACTGTATGCCTAGTAACTACCTACAAACCTAAAAATTACCTGCATTTATTATAATACTTGCTGTGGTTATGTCACCTTCATTGGGACACTTTCCAAGGTTATCATAATGCATATGCAGGCTATGCCAATATGGAAGGGGAATGTGGTTAGACATGGGTAACCAATCATTACATCCAGGGATGCTTTGAAACAAGTGGCATTGTCTGTAAATTAGTTATGTGCTGGACAAGTTTCCTACCTCCATTATCACAAGCACACCACAAAGATGTGCAAATGAATGTATTCAGAACCCCCCCTCCCGGCAGGTCTATTTTCCAGATTGCACCCCCTTTCTGCAAAGTCTTGGACCAACCTCTGAAGAGCTTGAATTCTCTACCCCTGCCACCACTTTTGATTCAAGAAGTTGAAACAGTAGCTCTCAACTGTCCAGATTTTCACAGTATGTCTGGAATTTTTGGCTCATACTTTTGGATTTTTCCTCTTAAAATTTGTGGTTTTCTGAATTCACTAAATAATGACACCCATTTAAGTTTCAGTCTTCCTGTCTTTCAGGAAATGCATGGTAACACAAAACATTTTATTGTAGCAACTTTCTAAGATTATACAAGCAGTGTTTAAAATGTGTCCCTGGTTTGGGCCTTTGTCCCCCCACCCATAAGTTTTGTTTTTTTCCAGATTTCTTGTGCTGCAAAGTTGGGAGATATATTTGAGTGTCAAGTGCCATTTTACAAGGAGCTGAGAGCTTCAGGGGAAGAGAAGTTTAGTGCTACTGATGTCAAGTCTGTTTGCAATGTGCAACTGTTGTTTAGCAAATAATAACATGTTTAAAAGCATTGTTAGTAGCACAATAAGTAGTATACTTGCTTTTGATGCAGAAGGCTGTAGGTTCTACTCTCACAGTAGATATGTGAATTGCTGATACTGTACTCTATTGTACTTTAAAGGAAGTGGATGCTGCAGTCCTGAGAATGTCCTCCTTTGGAGGGGATACCTAGTAACTATGAACCTATTACCAGTTTGCCATCCATTCTTTATTGCAATATTACCAGCTTATTGTTTTTTTCAATGCAATATAGGCAATTTATTCTTCAAGGACAACAGACATTTTATTTGTAGATGAAACAATGAAATATAAAGTTGTTTCCTAGCAGCAACCTTTTCATTAGTTACAGATCTCTTTAATGTGGAATTATTTAGATGACTTTTGCATCTGCAGAGATTGTGCATATTTACTTATACTGGTGGATTGTAATGACAGACGTTTGAGTAGAATTTTATGATATAAATGTTCTGAATTGGGTAGTTTTGTCATTATTGGTTCATACATCATTTCACTGCTTAATTGATAAATGTTGAAAAAAATAAAATTAAAACACGATCTAACAAGTGTACTGTATTATATAAGGAATATAACTTAATACAATCAGGAAGGTGAATCAAAGAACACATGCATGCTTGTGTGGTCCTAAATATGTGCACAAGGAACCTATGATTTGAAAACTGCCCAAAGGTGAACTTTATCTGCCACTGGCCAGATGCATTTTCTTTAAATGTGTGTTTCTGTGCTGTTTCAATGAATGGGAGTTTCAAGTGCAGAGAAGTTTTAATGCTAATGCTGTTTTCATTGTAAAACTATATTGCTTTGTTTAGCAGATGTCTATCAGTGTTCGTGCTATAAAATTTATAATAAAAGGTTTAAATTAAATCCAAATAATCCTTGTAGAAGTAAAGAATAAAACAATATGCGTATTACAGTGTTTATGGTAAATGGGGAGAAATAGACAAATAATGGGACACTGGGATGGCTGCAGGGGGGAAGGGCTGAGTATGGGGGGCTCATTTGACCATAATTTTGTGAGGGGAGAGGGGGTGGCAAATTCAAAGACAGACCCAGGTGGCA